>NC_060184.1:80901760-81024260 GCF_021184085.1 Oncorhynchus gorbuscha
ACAGGAACAATGGTGGACATCTTGAAGCAAGCGGGGACAGTAGACTGGGATAGAAAGAGATGAAATATATCCGTAACCACTCCAGCCAACTGGTCTGAAGATGCCGTCTGGGCCGGCAGCCTTGCGATGGTTAACACACTTAAATGTCTTACATCAGAGAATGAGAACCCACGGTCCTCGTGAGTAATGTCGATGGCACTGTGTTATCTTCAAAGCAGGCGAGCCAGACGTCGTTGTCTACGACGTGGCTGGTTTTCCCTTTTGTAATCTGTGATTGTCTGTAGTGATTGTCTGCCACATGCGTCTCGTGTCTGAGCCGACTCCACCTCGTCTCTGTACTGATGTTTTGCCTGTTTGATTGCCTTACGGAGGGAATAACTACACTGTTTGTGTTCAACCGTATTCCCAGTCGCCTTGCCATGGTTAAATGCGGTGGTTCGCGCTTTTCAGTTTTGTGAGAATGCTGCCATCTATCCACGGTTTCTGGTTTTACTAGTCACAGTGGGAACAACATCCCCTATGATGAACTCAGTCTCCGTGTTCCTACATTCATACATTCATACAGTGTGTATACATCAATGTTGTTATCCGAGGCTACACGGAACATCCCAGTCCGCGTGATCAAAACAATCCAGGGTCGTCCAGAAGATGGACAGTAAGCGAGGGCAAGGCTTTAAAGGTCAAAGTTCAGAAGCACAGGGGTCAGAGTATCCAATTCGGTACATCCTGTATAGTCTAAAGTGGCTTCCTCCACTCATATCCTTTCCTTGAAGTGGCTTCCTCCACTCATCTCCTTTTCTTGAAGTGGCTTCCTCCACTCACCTCCTTCCCTTGAAGTGGCTTCCTCCACTCATCTCCTTTCCTTGAAGTGGCTTCCTCCACTCATCTCCTTTCCTTGAAGTGGCTTCCTCCACTCACTTCCTTCCCTTGAAGTGGCTTCCTCCACTCACCTCCTTCCCTTGAAGTGGCTTCCTCCACTCATCTCCTTTCCTTGCTCTGTACTGATCTTTAGAATTGGACAGGTGACAGCCCAGGACACTGGGCCTGGTTGAATATTGAGATGTCCATTCTAACTCATTATCTTTCTACACTACATAATGACCAGTTTATTAGATTGATCAAATGTAGATATGAAGTTAATAGGATAATGAGGATTTGCTCTTCCATTGACTTTCAGACTGGATTTAACGGGTTCATAATTGGTAGTTTACAGTCTAAAAACAGCAAAAATATTTAAAAAGCTGTTCCCTTTCCAGTGTACTTACTGTGGCTTCCTGTGCCAACACACATAGCTGTTAGATACAGAGGAGATGTGAGACTGAGGCACATCTTTTATGATCAGTAATATTAAAAACCCAGTCATACTTTTTTCACATTGTCCTTTTTCTACGTATCATTCACTTTTATGACGATAGTTATGATGTGGGTATTAACCAGGTGTTACCGAGTCATTTTCCCTCTTTACACACACACACACACGCACGCACGCACGCACGCACGCACACACACACACACACACACACACACACACACACACACACACACACACACACACACACACACACACACACACACACACACACACACACACACACACACACACACACACACACACACAGACACACACACACACAGAGCAGTTGGATAGTTACCGTGGTTACTGGTCATAAAGACTAAGGACAAGAGGTACAACTAGGGCGATGCGTCCTAAATGGCACACTCAAAAGTAGTGCACTAAATTAGGGAATAGGGTGCCATTTTGGGGCACGAACATAGGTATTAGGCTAGTTGTGAGGTCACAGTCCATTACTCTGTGATTCATGGTTCATTTTTAATGTGCAATGTTTGGTTCTGTTGACAATGGAATAGAATGTCTGAATGTCTGGTTATCATGGATCATTTAATGAGTCTGATAAATATATGAACAAAATAACATTAAAATGGATGGATGAATGAATGAAAGAAAAGTGTCCCACCTGTGTAGAGGTGTCTGGCAGGCTCCATCAGGCAGGTTAATGATGCTGTCCAGTCTGCTGTAGGAGGACAGCATCAGTTTAACTGCCTCTGTAGCTCCCTGGGAACAGGCAAAATGTAGAGCTGTGGACCGGTCCACCTGGAGTACAGTACACACACACACACACACACACACACACACACACACACACACACACACACACACACACACACACACACACACACACACACACACACACACACACACACACACACACACACACACACACACACACACACACACACACACACACACTGGCTTTGTGTATCATGGAATTTCAGACACAGAAATGTGACAAACATTTCAGAAAACACAGACCTATTTTCCATGTTTCTACTTGTGTATGTGAAACCATGCATACTACAGTACATCTCATAGACATAGAGTGAAGAGAGAGTCAAATAGAGACAGGCATCTCCGGTGGGATGTACAGTGTATGTCATAGAGAGACGCTGAAAATACAAGCATTTTAATAAGATATGCATGAATAGCAGGAGCGGAGGTCACCGTCCTCACCTCCACACCACATACAGAACAGTTCAGGAAGTAGAGCTCAGTTCAGTACAGGAAGTGGAGGTCAGTACAGTACAGGAAGTGGAGTTCAGTACAGTACAGGAAGTGGAGGTCAGTACAGTACAGGAAGTGGAGGTCAGTTCAGTACAGGAAGTGGAGGTCAGTGCAGTACAGGAAGTGGAGGTCAGTACAGTACAGGAAGTGGAGATCAGTACAGTACAGGAAGTGGAGGTCAGTACAGTACAGGAAGTGGAGGTCAGTTCAGTACAGGAAGTGGAGATCAGTACAGTACCTGAAGTGGAGGTCAATAGAGTACAGGAAGTGGAGGTCAGCACAGGACGTGGAAGTTATTATTATCTGGGGCTATTTCTGTCTGTACTCTCTAGACTTCTGGTCCTACATTTGATCTGGACGTGAGTCCTTAATGACACCCTATTCCCTTAAAAGTGCACTTATTCACCAGGGTTAATAAGTCCCTCTTCAAAAGTAGTGCATTATATAGGGGAAAGGGTGCCATTTGAAGATCCTAAGATCCTAAGAATATCTGTTGCCTATAAAGTGGTCTACATGTGCAAAGAAAACATCCCCTAGTGTAAATAGGATTCTATTTCAATTAAATGTTCAAACGTGAGAGAAATTAATAACTCAAGAATCTTCATGATTTGAGTCGTCTGTTTGGTAACTACTACATTTGGGAAACTTTTTGATAATTTATTTTATTTCGGTTGACTGAAATGTGGCTGTAATAGGCCGATATTTATTCAAATAATGGTGACTGAAACAACCACTGTCTTTATTTTTTATTTATTTTACCTTTATTTAACTAGGCAAGTCAGTTAAGAACAAATTCTTGTTTTCAATGATGGGCTAGGAACAGTGGGTTAACTGCCTTGTTCAGGGGCAAAAGGACAGATTTTGTACCTTGCCAGCTTGGGGGTTTGAACTTGCAACCTTTCATTGCTGGTTACTAGTCCAACGCTCTAACCACTAGGCTACCTGCTGGTTACTAGTCCAACGCTCTAACCATTAGGCTACCTGCTGGTTACTAGTCCAACGCTCTAACCACTAGGCTACCTGCTGGTTACTAGTCCAACACTCTAACCTCTAGGATACCTGCTGGTTACTAGTCCAACGCGCTCCAGCAGGTGTATCTCACTGATCATCCCTAAAGCCAACACCTCATTTGGCCGCCTTTCGTTCCAGTTCTCTGCTGCCTGTGACTGTAACGAATTACAAAAATCGCTGAAGTTGGAGACTTTTACCTCCCTCACCAACTTCAAACATCTGCTATCTGAGCAGCTAACCGATCGCTGCAGCTGTACATAGTCAATCGGCAAATAGCCCACCCATTTTTACCTACCTCATCCCCATACTGTTTTTATTTATTTACTTTTCTGCTCTTTTGCACACCAGTATCTCTACCTGTACATGACCATCTGATCATTTATCACTCCAGTGTTAATCTGCAAAATTGTAATTATTCACCTACCTCCTCATGCCTTTTGCACACAATGTATATAGACTCCCCTTTTTTTCTCTTCCTATTGTGTTATTGACTTGTTAATTGTTTACTCCATGTGTAACTTGTCTGCTCACACTGCTATGCTTTATCTTGGCCAGGTCGCAGTTGCAAATGAGAACTTGTTCTCAACTAGCCTACCTGGTTAAATAAAGGTGAAATAAAAAATAAAAAATAAATAAAAAACACACTAACCACTAGTCTACCTGCCACCTCTACACTCTAACCACTAGGATACCTGCCACCTCTACACTCTAACCACTAGGCTACCTGCTACCTCTATGCTCTAACCACTAGACTACCTGCCACCTCTACAATCTAACCACTACCCTACCACCTCTACACTCTAACCACTAGACTACCTGCCACCTCTACGCTCTAACCACTAGACTACCTGCGTCCTCTACGCTCTAACCACTAGGCTACCTGCCTCCTCTACACTCTAACCACTAAACTACCTGCCACCTCTACACTCTAACCACTAGACTACCTGCCACCTCTACACTCTAACCACTACCCTACCACCTCTACACTCTAACCACTAAACTAGGCTACCTGCCACCTCTACACTCTAACCACTACCCTACCACCTCTACACTCTAACCACTAAACTACATGCCACCTCTACACTCTAACCACTAGGTTACCTGCCACCTCTACACTCTAGCCACTAGGTTACCTGCCACCTCTACACTCTAACCACTAGGCTACCTGCCACCTCTACACTCTAACCACTAGACCCTACCACCTCTACACTAGACTAACCACCTCTACACTCTAAGGCTAGACTACCTGCCACCTCTACACTCTAACCACTAAACTAGGCTACCTGCCACCTCTACACTCTAACCACTAGACTACCTGACACCTCTACACTCTAACCACTACCCTACCACCTCTACACTAACCACTAGGCTACCTGCCTCCTCTAACTCACCACTAGGCTACCTGCCTCCTCTACACTCTAACCACTAGGCTACCTGCCTCCTCTACTCTCTAACCACTAGACTACCTGTCTACACTCTAACCACTACCCTACCACCTCTACACTCTAACCACTAGGCTACCTGCCTCCTCTACACTCTAACCACTAGGCTACCTGCCCCCTCTACACTCTAACCACTAGGCTACCTGCCACCTCTACACTCTAACCACTACCCTACCACCTCTACACTCTAACCACTAAACTAGGCTACCTGCCTCCTCTACTCTCTAACCACTAGACTACCTGTCTACACTCTAACCACTAGGCTACCTGCCACCTCTACACTCTAACCACTACCCTACCACCTCTACACTCTAACCACTAGGCTACCTGCCTCCTCTACACTCTAACCACTAGGCTACCTGCCACCCCTACACTCTAACCACTAGGCTATCTGCCTCCTCTACACTCTAACCACTAGGCTATCTGCCTCCTCTACACTCTAACCACTAGGCTACCTGCCTCCTCTACACTCTAACCACTAGGCTACCTGCCACCCCATCCTAATGTACCTGTTGTTGGTCGATCTTGGCTCCTTTGTGGATGCAGAACTCGATGATGTCCATGTTGCCTCCCCGGACCGCCAGGTGAAGTGGACTACTGTATGACTTATCCAGGAAATTAATGTGTTCCTCTATGGAATGACCCATCTCCTCTCCTGGAGAAAAAAGAAAAACACACAGGCAGAATTATGTACAAGTACACCCCCCTGGACAGGATGCTACATGCAGAGGGCTAATCATCTAAAGTGGTTTCCTTTCCTCATCTCCTTTCCTTGAATAAGGACTATTGAGACCTAAGTGGACAGATGTATTGAGTTGAATCTCTGAAGCATTATGGTTCAAATTAATAACTCAAAAGGTTCTTGTGTTTGGTTTCACATTTCCCCTTAGTCCTGCCATCTGTCTGTCTGTCTGTCTGTCTGTCTGTCTGTCTGTCTGTCTGTCTGTCTGTCTGTCTGTCTGTCTGTCTGTCTGTCTGTCTGTCTGTCTGTCTGTCTGTCTGTCTGTCTGTCTGTCTGTCTGCCTGCCTGCCTGCCTGCCTGGTCTAAAGAATGTCAATTCCCATTTGGTCCAAAACTAACAACGACAGGAGCTTCACAAATATTTTGCTGTTGTACTAAACACATCAGCGTCCTGTTATGTATGACTCAGCTGCAGACCTCCCAGGTTAGGTAAACAGTGTGTGTGTGTGCTGAGGTCTCTGGTTTGTGTGGCTCCCTAGATGAACATTTAGGCACCAAATAGCTCCCATATATCAGTAACAAAGATTCTGTATATTGACACAAAATGGCTCCTGTGTGTCAGTAACAAAGATCCTGTATGTTGACACAAAATGGCCACTATGTAGAGACCTTTCAAAGAGAACTTTCAAAGTTCTTCCAAGAGAAATGTCAGACTTGGAAACTTGTAGAAAAATTTGGTCAGATTTTCCAATAAGAAAGTATCAGAATCAACCAATAATAAGCTGTACACCAATAAAATTGGATTTGATTTTGACAAAGATGGTAACATTGGTAAGGGATTAGCCTGAGTATTAGCCTGTTTGTGCTATCATGCTAACATGCTATCATGCTAACATGCTATCATGCTAACATGCTATCATGCTAACATGCTATTATGCTAACATGCTATCATTCTACCATGTTTTGGCTCGACAAGGACAGCATTGAAATTGATAAAAGCACAAACAGATCTCTGACCAGGCTAGTAATGAATGAGGGGGAAACTTACAATAGTAAAGTGTTGTTTTACACCCAATGGACAAGTGTAGCATCCTATACAAATGCAATCCTTTATTATCTCCTCATCAATAATGCCATACCAGCCTTGAGGATGACATCCATGGCTTTCTTTGAGCCTGCGAAGGCAGCTGCATGGATAGCATAGTGGCCCAGTTTGTTCTGACTGGAGAGCCGCGCCCCATGGCTCAGCTACAGTGCAGGGAACAGGACACAGAGCAAACAGTTAATAACAGTGAATTCCAGGAGAGACTGGAAGCTGGGTGCGTTATTTCTAACTCTTGGTTATAAACATTATACACATTTTGTGTACATTCTCTCATAAAAACAGGATAATTGAGTATTATTTGACATTAATTGTACAACTGGCTGTGTACGTGTACTGTATACACTTACAGATAATAATAATAATAATATAATATATGCCATTTAGCAGACGCTTTTATCCAAAGCGACTTACAGTCATGTGTGCATACATTCTACGTATGGGTGGTCCCGGGGATCGAACCCACTACCCTGGCGTTGCAAGCGCCATGCTCTACCAACTGAGCTACAGAAGGACCACTCGATTCGATAGCACTTTCAGTGAAGTATGTACAATGCTTTATAATGCACATAGAGGGAGGGAGGGAGGGAGGGAGGGAGGGAGGGAGGGAGGGAGGGAGGGAGGGAGGGAGGGAGGGAGGGAGGGAGGGAGGGAGGGAGGGGGAGGGAGGGAGGGAGGGAGGGAGGGAGGGAGGGAGGGAGGGAGGGGGAGGGAGGGAGGGAGGGAGGGAGGGAGGGAGAGAGAGAGAGAGAGAGATCGATCCTCTCACCAGTATAGAGAGCGCCTCAGTATTATTGATGGAGCAGGCTAACATGACAGGAGTGTTGCCAAGACCTCCTTCTAGGTTAGACTCTGTCTTATAGTGAGACAACAGGAGCTGGGAGAAACCACACACACACATATTAACATTAATAATGAAACCTTATGTGATATGAATGAATTCATGAAATGGTATTTGTTCACTAACAGCAGAAGCAACAACATTCTGTGATACCTCTCGATGTCTCTTTCTACTCCCTGACACAGGGACACAGGGACCGCTAGTATTCTCACCCCCAGAACAGACAGTAGAAATGCTGACAAGGTCCTAGAGACCGGGGAGGCTCAGCCTCATTAACCTTCATCACCAAGCTTGGCTTTGGGTGACCAAATTCTGTTTTGTAAGCCATATCTATCATCCCTTACTCTGGCACAACCTTGGGCTACCAGATGCCTCGTACCCACTAGAGTGACCCACGAACTCGCCAGATGCTCTTTCTTACCCCACGTGTCTCTATCCAGGGTGACCTAATCGATTACCTCCATCCACCCATATCTATTCACATATCTTGTCCGTCAGCTCTGGGTTACCAGATTCCTCGTACCCTCACAAATGGTCCACACACTCAGCTTCAGCTTTTGTTTAAGACAGGGTTGTGAAAACATAGGATCCAGCCCGCGAAGGTGGACCAATCTGGCCCATGGGTGATTTGATATGGAAATGATAGAAGGTGATAGTTGCGCCTGGCGAGTTGCTGACGCCAGCCCCGTGATGACTGAATTACCATTTGTGACATTGTCTGGATGGCTGACAATATGATGGCTGACAATATGAGAGCTGACCATATGAGAGCTGACCATATGAGAGCTGACCATATGAGAGCTGACCATATGAGAGCTGACCATATGAGAGCTGACAATATGAGAGCTGACAATATGAGAGCTGACCATATGAGAGCTGACCATATGAGAGCTGACCATATGAGAGCTGACCATATGAGAGCTGACAATATGAGAGCTGACAATATGAGAGCTGACCATATGCATGCTGACCATATGAGAGCTGACCATATGAGAGCTGACCATATGAGAGCTGACCATATGACGGCTGACCATATGAGAGCTGACCATATGAGAGCTGACCATATGATGGCTGACCATATGAGAGCTGACCATATGAGAGCTGACCATATGAGAGCTGACCATATGACGGCTGACCATATGAGAGCTGACCATATGAGAGCTGACCATATGAGAGCTGACAATATGAGCCAATATGAGAGCTGACCATATGACGGCTGACCATATGAGCTGACCATATGAGAGCTGACCATATGAGAGCTGACCATATGAGCTGACCATATGAGAGCTGACCATATGAGAGCTGACCATATGAGAGCTGACCATATGACGGCTGACCATATGAGAGCTGACCATATGAGAGCTGACCATATGCATGCTGACCATATGAGAGCTGACCATATGAGAGCTGACCATATGATGGCTGACCATATGAGAGCTGACCATATGATGGCTGACCATATGAGAGCTGACCATATGAGAGCTGACCATATGAGAGCTGACCATATAGGAGCTGACCATATGAGAGCTGACCATATGAGAGCTGACCATATGAGAGCTGACCATATGATGGCTGACCATATGACGGCTGACCATATGAGAGCTGACCATATGAGAGCTGACCATATGAGAGCTGACCATATGAGCTGACCATATGAGAGCTGACCATATGAGAGCTGACCATATGACGGCTGACCATATGCATGCTGACCATGTGAGAGCTGACAATATGAGAGCTGACAATATGAGTCAAACACACCTTATCCATGGCTTTCCCCTGGGCGGGACATTAAGAGCAGGTACAACATTGGGCAATGTGATTGTCATGTTCGGTTAGATCTTAATCAAGATCTATTACATTCAGTTTGTTGACCGTGTCCAGTGTGCTATCAATCACGATCCTCCAATTGGCTCATACACCCTCCCCCCCTCTTTTCCCCTGTAACTCTTTCCAGGTCGTTCATGTAAATGAGAATGTGTTCTCAGTCAACTTTCCTGGTAAAATAAAAACGATCTAGTAAAATAAAATAAAAATAATCACAGATAAGAAAACTGCACTATTTAGTATATTTTTCTGATGTTGAGGAAATCTATTTTTTAAATCAGTGTAACCCTCCGGTCAATGCTGAATACGGAATGTGACCCCGCGGCTAAATTAGTTTGATACTGCTGGTTTAGGACAAGGATGTAAATGAAAAGCCATGGTAAGGCAGTAGGGGGTGTTGGAGGAGTTGGTAGGAAGGTATGGGCAGGGAGTTTGGTGGGGAAGGTAAGGGCAGGTAGTTCGGTGGTGGAGGTATGGACAGGTAGTTTGGTGGGTGGGATATGGGCAGGTAGTTTGGTGGGGAAGGTAAGGGCAGGTAGTTTGGTGGGTGGGGTATGGGCAGGTAGTTTGGTGGGGAAGGTAAGGGCAGGTAGTTTGGTGGGGGAGGTATGGGCAGGTGCTTTGGTGGGTGGGGTATGGGCAGGTAGTTTGGTGGGGGAGGTATGGGCAGGTGGCTTGGTGGCTTGGTGGGTGGGGTATGGGCAGGTAGTTTGGTGGGGGAGGAATGGGCAGGTGGTTTGGTGGGGAGGTGTGGGCAGGTAGTTTGGTGGGGGAGGAATGGGCAGGTAGTTTGGTGAGGGAGGAATGGGCAGGTAGTTTGGTGGGGTAGGTATGGGCAGGTAGTTTGGTGGGGAGGTATGGGCAGGTAGTTTGGTGGGGAAGGTAAGGGCAGGTAGTTTGGTTGGGGAGGTATGGGCAGGTGCTTTGGTGGGTGGGGTATGGGCAGGTAGTTTGGTGGGGGAGGTATGGGCAGGTGGCTTGGTGGCTTGGTGGGTGGGGTATGGGCAGGTAGTTTGGTGGGGGAGGAATGGGCAGGTGGTTTGGTGGGGGAGGTGTGGGCAGGTAGTTTGGTGGGGGAGGAATGGGCAGGTAGTTTGGTAAGGGAGGAATGGGCAGGTAGTTTGGTGGGGTAGGTATGGGCAGGTAGTTTGGTGGGGGAGGTATGGGCAGGTAGTTTGGTGGGGAAGGTAAGGGCAGGTAGTTTGGTTGGGGAGGTATGGGCAGGTGCTTTGGTGGGTGGGGTATGGGCAGGTAGTTTGGTGGGGGAGGTATGGGCAGGTGGCTTGGTGGCTTGGTGGGTGGGGTATGGGCAGGTAGTTTGGTGGGGGAGGAATGGGCAGGTGGTTTGGTGGGGGAGGTGTGGGCAGGTAGTTTGGTGGGGGAGGAATGGGCAGGTAGTTTGGTGTGGGAGGAATGGGCAGGTAGTTTGGTGGGGTAGGTATGGGCAGGTAGTTTGGTGGGGGAGGTATGGGCAGGTAGTTTGGTGGGGGAGGAATGGGCAGGTAGTTTGGTGGGGGAGGAATGGGCAGGTAGTTTGGTGGGGGAGGAATGGGTAGGTAGTTTGGTGGGGGAGGTATGGGCAGGTAGTTTGGTGGGGGAGGTAAGGGCAGGTAGTTTGGTGGGTGGGGTATGGGCAGGTAGTTTGGTGGGGAAGGTAAGGGCAGGTAGTTTGGTAGGGGAGGTATGGGCAGGTGGTTTGGTGGGTGGGGTATGGGCAGGTAGTTTGGTGGGGGAGGTATGGGCAGGTGGCTTGGTGGATGGGGTATGGGCAGGTAGTTTGGTGGGGGAGGTATGGGCAGGTGGCTTGGTGGATGGGGTATGGGCAGGTAGTTTGGTGGGGAGGTATGGGCAGGTGGCTTGGTGGGTGGGGTATGTGCAGGTAGTTTGGTGGGGAGGTATGGGCAGGTAGTTTGGTGGGGAGGTATGGGCAGGTAGTTTGGTGGGGAGGTATGGGCAGGTAGTTTGGTGGGGGAGGTATGGGCAGGTAGTTTGGTGGGTGGGGTATGGGCAGGTAGTTTGGTGGGGGAGGTATGGGTAGGTAGTTTGGTGGGGAGGTATGGGCAGGTAGTTTGGTGGGGGAGGTATGGGCAGGTAGTTTGGTGGGTGGGGTATGGGCAGGTAGTTTGGTGGGGGAGGTATGGGCAGGTAGTTTGGTGGGTGGGGTATGGGCAGGTAGTTTGGTGAGGGAGGTATGGGCAGGTAGTTTGGTGGGGGAGGTATGGGCAGGTAGTTTGGTGGGTGGGGTATGGGCAGGTAGTTTGGTGAGGGAGGTATGGGCAGGTAGTTTGGTGGGGGAGGTATGGGCAGGTAGTTTGGTGAGGGAGGTATGGGCAGGTAGTTTGGTGGGGAGGTATGGGCAGGTAGTTTGGTGAGGGAGGTATGGGCAGGTAGTTTGGTGAGGGAGGTATGGGCAGGTAGTTTGGTGGGGGAGGTATGGGCAGGTAGTTTGGTGGGTGGGGTATGGGCAGGTATTTTGGTGGGGAGGTATGAGCAGGTAGTTCGGTGGGGCATGAAAGGTGTAACTCTAGGTGTAGGAGAGACCCAAGACTGTTTAGTAGAAGAGGAGAGGGGGGGGGTGTTACAGGGGGGAGCTAAGGATCATGTTGTCTCACCTGGACCAGATGGTTGTGTGTGTGGCTAACAGCCAGGTGTAGAGGTGACATCAGGGCCTTGTTGAGGACGTTAGGTTCAGCCCCCAGCTCTAACAGAGCCCTGCAACTGTCTGGCTGGTTCCTCTCCACAGCCCAGTGCAGCGGCATAGACCCCTCGTCATCATACACCTTCCACCCTGGGGAGAGAGAGGTAGGACACACACACACACGGATAAACAGATATACACACACACGCACAGGCACAGGAATAGACCCCTCGTCATCATACACCTTCCACCCTGGGGAGAGAGAGGTAGGACACACACACAGGCATAGACCCCTCGTCATCATACACCTTCCACCCTGGGGAGAGAGAGGTAGGACACACACACACACACGGATAAACAGACATACACACACACACGAACACACAAGCATAAACCGACACACACACACGCACAGGCATAGACAGACACACACACACATTCACACAAACCCACATACTGTATAGTTAAGACGAGGAAACTTGAGTTTCCTGTGTGTGTGTGTGTGTGTGTGTGTGTGTGTGTGTGTGTGTGTGTGTGTGTGTGTGTGTGTGTGTGTGTGTGTGTGTGTGTGTGTGTGTGTGTGTGTGTGTGTGTGTGTGTGTGTGTGTGTGTGTGTGTGTGTGTGTGTGTGTGTGGAGCCTCACCATCTCTGACTGTGATGCTGGGTGTGTGTGTGGAGCCTCACCATCTCTGACTGTGATGCTGGGTGTGTGTGTGGAGCCTCACCATCTCTGACTGTGATGCTGGGTGTGTGTGTGGAGCCTCACCATCTCTGACTGTGATGCTGGGTGTGTGTGTGGAGCCTCACCATCTCTGACTGTGATGCTGGGTGTGTGTGTGGAGCCTCACCATCTCTGACTGTGATGCTGGGTGTGTGTGTGGAGCCTCACCATCTCTGACTGTGATGCTGGGTGTGTGTGTGGAGCCTCACCATCTCTGACTGTGATGCTGGGTGTGTGTGTGGAGCCTCACCATCTCTGACTGTGATGCTGGGTGTGTGTGTGGAGCCTCACCATCTGACTGTGATGCTGGGTGTGTGTGTGTGGAGCCTCACCATCTCTGACTGTGATGCTGGGTGTGTGTGTGGAGCCTCACCATCCCTGACTGTGATGCTGGGTGTGTGTGTTTGTGTGGAGCCTCACCATCTCTGACTGTGATGCTGGGTGTGTGTGTGGAGCCTCACCATCTCTGACTGTGATGCTGGGTGTGTGTGTGGAGCCTCACCATCTCTGACTGTGATGCTGGGTGTGTGTGTGGAGCCTCACCATCCCTGACTGTGATGCTGGGTGTGTGGAGCCTCACCATCCCTGACTGTGATGCTGGGTGTGTGTGTGGAGCCTCACCATCCCTGACTGTGATGCTGGGTGTGTGTGTGGAGCCTCACCATCCCTGACTGTGATGCTGGGTGTGTGTGTGGAGCCTCACCATCCCTGACTGTGATGCTGGGTGTGTGTGTGGAGCCTCACCATCTCTGACTGTGATGCTGGGTTTGTGTGTGGAGCCTCACCATCCCTGACTGTGATGCTGGGTGTGTGTGGAGCCTCACCATCCCTGACTGTGATGCTGGGTATGTGTGTGGAGCCTCACCATCCCTGACTGTGATGCTGGGTGTGTGTGTGGAGCCTCGCCATCCCTGACTGTGATGCTGGGTGTGTGTGTGTGGAGCCTCACCATCCCTGACTGTGATGCTGGGTGTGTGTGTGGAGCCTCACCATCCCTGACTGTGATGCTGGGTGTGTGTGTGGAGCCTCACCATCCCTGACTGTGATGCTGGGTGTGTGTGGAGCCTCACCATCCCTGACTGTGATGCTGGGTGTGTGTGTGGAGCCTCACCATCCCTGACTGTGATGCTGGGTGTGTGTGGAGCCTCACCATCCCTGACCGTGATGCTGGGTGTGTGGAGCCTCACCATCCCTGACTGTGATGCTGGGTGTGTGTGTGGAGCCTCACCATCCCTGACTGTGATGCTGGGTGTGTGTGTGGAGCCTCACCATCTCTGACTGTGATGCTGGGTGTGTGTGTGGAGCCTCACCATCCCTGACCGTGATGCTGGGTGTGTGGAGCCTCACCATCTCTGACCGTGATGCTGGGTGTGTGGAGCCTCACCATCTCTGACCGTGATGCTGGGTGTGTGGAGCCTCACCATCTCTGACTGTGATGCTGGGTGTGTGTGTGGAGCCTCACCATCTCTGACCGTGATGCTGGGTGTGTGGAGCCTCACCATCTCTGACTGTGATGCTGGGTGTGTGGAGCCTCACCATCTCTGACTGTGATGCTGCAGATGAACCTGATAACAGGGGTGTTTCCTGCACCAGCAGCGTGGTGGACCAGAGAGGCACCAGAGTCATCCTGTTTCCTCAGTAACACTGGGTTCCTCCTCACCAAGCCCTCCAGCTGGGACACATCACCTCCCCGAGCCCACTGGACAGAGGTAAGGGACGGTTGGGGACAGAGATAAGGAAGGTTGGGGACAGAGATAAGGAAGGTTGGGGACAGAGATAAGGAAGGTTGGGGACAGAAATAAGGAAGGTTGGGGACAGAGATAAGGGACAGATGGTGACAGAGATAAGGGAAGGTTGTGGACAGAGATAAGGAAGGTTGTGGACAGAAATAAGGACGGATGGGGACAGAGGTAAGGGACAGATGAGGACAGAGGTAAGGGACAGATGGGGACAGAGGTAAGGGACAGATGGGGACAGAGGTAAGGGACGGTTGGGGACAGAGATAAGGGACAGATGGGGACAGAGATAAGGAAGGTTGGGGACAGAAATAAGGAAGGTTGGGGACAGAAATAAGGAAGGTTGGGGACAGAAATAAGGAAGGTTGGGGACAGAAATAAGGAAGGTTGGGGACAGAGATAATGAAGGTTGTCGACAGAGATAAGGAAGGTTGGGGACAGAGATAAGGAAGGTTGGGGACAGAGATAAGGAAGGTTGTGGACAGAGATAAGGGACAGATGGGGACAGAGATAAGGGACGGATGGGGACAGAGGTAAGGGACAGATGGGGACAGAGGTAAGGGACAGATGGGGACAGAGGTAAGGGACGGTTGGGGACAGAGATAAGGGACAGATGGGGACAGAGATAAGGGAAGGTTGGGGACAGAGATAAGGAAGGTTGTGGACAGAGATAAGGGACAGATGGGGACAGAGTTAAGGGACGGTTGGGGACAGAGATAATGAAGGTTGGGGACAGAGATAAGGAAGGTTGGGGACAGAGATAAGGAAGGTTGGGGACAGAGATAAGGAAGGTTGGGGACAGAGATAAGGAAGGTTGGGGACAGAGATAAGGAAGGTTGGGGACAGAAATAAGGAAGGTTGGGGACAGAGATAAGTAAGGTTGTCGACAGAGATAAGGAAGGTTGGGGACAGAGATAAGGAAGGTTGTGGACAGAGATATGGGACGGATGGGGACAGAGGTAAGGGACAGATGGGGACAGAGATAAGGAAGGTTGTGGACAGAGATAAGGGACGGATGGGGACAGATGTAAGGGACGGTTGGGGACAGAGATAAGGGATGGTTGGGGACAGAGATAAGGGATGGTTGGGGACAGAGATAAGGAAGGTTGGGGACAGAGATAAGGAAGGTTGGGGACAGAGATAAGGAAGGTTGGGGACATAGATCAGGAAGGTTGGGGACAGAGATAAGGAAGGTTGTGGACAGAGATAAGGAAGGTTGTGGACAGAGATAAGGGACAGATGGGGACAGAGATAAGGAAGGTTGGGGACAGAGATAAGGAAGGTTGGGGACAGAGATAAGGAAGGTTGGGGACAGAAATAAGGAAGGTTGGGGACAGAAATAAGGAAGGTTGGGGACAGAAATAAGGAAGGTTGGGGACAGAGATAAGGACAGATTGTGACAGAGATAAGGAAGGTTGGGGACAGAGATAAGGAAGGTTGGGGACAGAGATATGGGATGGATGGGGACAGAGGTAAGGGACAGATGGGGACAGAGATAAGGGAAGGTTGGGGACAGAGATAAGGAAGGTTGTGGACAGAGATAAGGGACGGATGGGGACAGAGATAAGGGACAGATGGGGACAGAGATAAGGAAGGTTGGGGACAGAAATAAGGAAGGTTGGGGACAGAGATAAGGGACAGATGGTGACAGAGATAAGGGAAGGTTGTGGACAGAGATAAGGAAGGTTGTGGACAGAGATAAGGGACAGATGGGGACAGAGATAAGGGACGGATGGGGACAGAGGTAAGGGACAGATGGGGACAGAGGTAAGGGACAGATGGGGACAGAGGTAAGGGACAGATGGGGACAGAGGTAAGGAAGGTTGGGGACAGAGATAAGGGACAGATGGGGACAGAGATAAGGGAAGGTTGGGGACAGAGATAAGGAAGGTTGTGGACAGAGATAAGGACGGATGGGGACAGAGATAAGGGACAGATGGGGACAGAGTTAAGGGACGGTTGGGGACAGAGATAAGGAAGGTTGGGGACAGAGATAAGGAAGGTTGGGGACAGAGATAAGGAAGGTTGGGGACAGAAATAAGGAAGGTTGGGGACAGAAATAAGGAAGGTTGGGGACAGAAATAAGGAAGGTTGGGGACAGAAATAAGGAAGGTTGGGGACAGAAATAAGGAAGGTTGGGGACAGAGATAAGGAAGGTTGTCGACAGAGATAAGGAAGGTTGGGGACAGAGATAAGGAAGGTTGTGGACAGAGATAAGGAAGGTTGTGGACAGATATAAGGGACAGATGGGGACAGAGATAAGGGACGGATGGGGACAGAGGTAAGGGACAGATGGGGACAGAGGTAAGGGACAGATGGGGACAGAGGTAAGGGACGGTTGGGGACAGAGATAAGGGACAGATGGGGACAGAGATAAGGGAAGGTTGGGGACAGAGATAAGGAAGGTTGTGGACAGAGATAAGGGACGGATGGGGACAGATGTAAGGGACAGATGGGGACAGAGTTAAGGGACGGTTGGGGACAGAGATAAGGAAGGTTGGGGACAGAGATAAGGAAGGTTGGGGACAGAGATAAGGAAGGTTGGGGACAGAAATAAGGAAGGTTGGGGACAGAAATAAGGAAGGTTGGGGACAGAAATAAGGAAGGTTGGGGACAGAGATAAGGAAGGTTGTGGACAGAGATAAGGGACGGATGGGGACAGATGTAAGGGACGGTTGGGGACAGAGATAAGGGATGGTTGGGGACAGAGATAAGGGATGGTTGGGGACAGAGATAAGGAAGGTTGGGGACAGAGATAAGGAAGGTTGGGGACAGAGATAAGGAAGGTTGGGGACATAGATAAGGAAGGTTGGGGACAGAGATAAGGAAGGTTGTGGACAGAGATAAGGAAGGTTGTGGACAGAGATAAGGGACAGATGGGGACAGAGATAAGGGACGGATGGGGACAGAGGTAAGGGACAGATGGGGACAGAGGTAAGGGACAGATGGGGACAGAGGTAAGGGACGGTTGGGGACAGAGATAAGGGACAGATGGGGACAGAGATAAGGGAAGGTTGGGGACAGAGATAAGGAAGGTTGTGGACAGAGATAAGGGACGGATGGGGACAGATGTAAGGGACGGTTGGGGACAGAGATAAGGGATGGTTGGGGACAGAGATAAGGGATGGTTGGGGACAGAGATAAGGAAGGTTGGGGACAGAGATAAGGAAGGTTGGGGACAGAGATAAGGAAGGTTGGGGACATAGATAAGGAAGGTTGGGGACAGAGATAAGGGACAGATGGGGACAGAGATAAGGAAGGTTGGGACAGAGATAAGGAAGGTTGGGGACAGAAATAAGGGAAGGGTGGGGACAGAGATAAGGAAGGTTGGGGACAGAGATAAGGAAGGTTGGGGACAGAGATAAGGGACAGATGGGGACAGAGATAAGGGACGGATGGGGACAGAGGTAAGGGACGGATGGGGACAGATGTAAGGGACAGATGGGAACAGAGATAAGGAAGGATGGGGACAGAGATAAGGGACGGATGGGGACAGAGATAAGGGACAGATGGGGACAGAGATAAGGGACAGATGGGGACAGAGATAAGGGACGGATGGGGACAGAGATAAGGGACGGATGGGGACAGAGATAAGGGACAGATGGGGACAGAGGTAAGGGACAGTTGGGGACAGAGGTAAGGGACGGTTGAGGACAGAGATAAGGGACAGATGGGGACAGAGATAAGGGACAGATGGGGACAGAGGTAAGGGACAGATGGGGACAGAGGTAAGGGACAGATGGGGTTAATTCCATTTCAATTCAATCAATTCAGCTACATTAACACATGCTGTATATATTGTATGACATCACATTTTATGTGTGTTTCTGCATGTGTACCTCATTTTCCTATTTGATTTCCGCCCCGCTATCTCTCTCTCATCTCTCTCTCTCTCTCTCTCTCTCTCTCTCTCTCTCTCTCTCTCTCTCTCTCTCTCTCTCTCTCTCTCTCTCTCTCCCTCCCCCTCTCGTCCCTTCAACTTCCCCCTCCTTCCCCTCCCTCTACCCTTCCCCTCGCCCCCCCTCCCCCTCCCTCTACCCTTCCCCCTCGCCCCCCCCTGTCTCGTATAAACACAACATCTAACCAATAAGGCCAAACACTCCTCCAAACAAACTCCTCCTCCAAACTCCTCCTCCAAACTCCTCCTCCGAACTGTTTAAACTGCACTGTGTTTACAAAACATTAGGAACATCTGCTCTTTCCATGACATAGACTGATCAGGTGAAAGTTACATCCACATCAATCAGTGTAGATGAAAGGCAGGAGACGGGTTAAAGAAGGATTTTTAAGCCTTGAGAAAATAGAGACAGGAGTAGTGTATATGTGTGCCATTCAGAGGATGAATAGGAAAGAGAAAATAGAGAAGTGTCTCTAAACGGGGTATGGTGAAGTGTCTCTAAACGGGGTATTGTCATGCAGGTGAAGGAGGACCCAAACGCGACTTAACAGAAACAGAGTTTATTAATGCTCAAAACCGAATAACTGAAATCCTCTAGATAGTAGAGGGGAAAACAACTGGAGAAGCGGCCACAGACTGCAGGTCGCTTCGGGTAGGCGCAGGCCGTAGTCAACTGAGACACCTGCTCACACGCAGCGTCTGAAGAAGGCACAAAACACGACAGGACAGGGTGATACACAATCACGGCAAAAAACACGACAGGACAGGGCGAAACGCAATAACAGCATGGAATACAAAACAAGGAACCGACGGAACAGGGACGGAACACAAAGGAATAAATAGGGAGTCTAATCAGGGGAAAGGATCGGGAACAGGTGTGGGAATTAAATGATGATTAGGGGAATAGGAACAGCTGGGAGCAGGAACGGAACGACAGAGAGAAGAGAGAGCGAGAGAGTGAAAGGGGGAGGGGGGAGAGAGAGGGATAGAACCAAACAAGACCAGCAGAGGGAAACGAATAGCATGGGGAGCACAGGGACAAGACATGACAATAAATGACAAACATGACAGTACCCCCCCCACTCACCGAGCGCCTCCTGGCGCACTCGAGGAGGAATCCTGGCGGCAACGGAGGAAATCATCGATGAGCGAACGGTCCAGCACGTCCCGAGACGGAACCCAACTCCTCTCCTCAGGACCGTAACCCTCCCAATCCACTAGGTATTGGTGACCCCGTCCCCGAGAACGCATGTCCATAATTTTATGTACTTTGTAAATAGGTGCGCTCTCGACAAGGACGGGAGGGGGAGGGAAGACGAACGGGGTGCGAAGAAAGGGCTTAACACAGGAGACATGGAAGACAGGATGGACGCGACGAAGATGTCGCGGAAGAAGCAGTCGCACAGCGACAGGATTGACGACCTGGGAGACACGGAACGGACCAATGAACCGCGGAGTCAACTTACGAGAAGCTGTCGTAAGAGGAAGGTTGCGAGTGGAAAGCCACACTCTCTGGCCGCAACAATACCTTGGACTCTTAATCCTGCGTTTATTGGCGGCTCTCACCGTCTGTGCCCTGTAACGGCAAAGTGCAGACCTCACCCTCCTCCAGGTGCGCTCACAACGTTGGACAAACGCTTGAGCGGAGGGAACGCTGGACTCGGCAAGCTGGGATGAGAACAGAGGAGGCTGGTAACCCAGACTACTCTGAAACGGAGATAACCCGGTAGCAGACGAAGGAAGCGAATTGTGAGCGTATTCTGCCCAGGGGAGCTGTTCTGCCCAAGACGCAGGGTTCCTGAAAGAAAGGCTGCGTAGTATGCGACCAATCGTCTGATTGGCCCTCTCTGCTTGACCGTTAGACTGGGGATGAAACCCGGAAGAGAGACTGACGGACGCACCAATCAAACGACAGAACTCCCTCCAAAACTGTGACGTGAATTGCGGACCTCTGTCTGAAACGGCGTCTAACGGGAGGCCATGAATTCTGAACACATTCTCAATAATGATTTGTGCCGTCTCCTTAGCGGAAGGAAGTTTAGCGAGGGGAATGAAATGTGCCGCCTTAGAGAACCTATCGACAACCGTCAGAATCACAGTCTTCCCCGCAGACAAAGGCAGACCGGTAATGAAGTCTAAGGCAATGTGAGACCATGGTCGAGAAGGAATGGGGAGCGGTCTGAGACGACCGGCAGGAGGAGAGTTACCCGACTTAGTCTGCGCGCAGTCCGAACAGGCAGCCACGAAACGGCGCGTGTCACGCTCCTGAGTCGGCCACCAAAAGCGCTGGCGAATAGACGCAAGAGTGCCTCGAACACCGGGATGACCCGCTAACTTGGCAGAGTGAGCCCACTGAAGAACAGCCAGACGAGTGGAAACAGGAACGAAAAGGAGGTTACTAGGACAAGCGCGCGGCGACGCAGTGTGCGTGAGTGCTTGCTTAACCTGTCTTTCAATTCCCCAGACTGTTAACCCGACAACACGCCCATAAGGAAGAATCCCTCGGGATCAGTAGAAGCCACAGAAGAACTAAACAGACGGGATAAGGCATCAGGCTTGGTGTTCTTGCTACCCGGACGGTAAGAAATCACAAACTCGAAACGAGCGAAAAACAACGCCCAACGAGCTTGACGGGCATTAAGTCGTTTGGCAGAACGGATGTACTCAAGGTTCTTATGGTCTGTCCAAACGACAAAAGGAACGGTCGCCCCCTCCAACCACTGTCGCCATTCGCCTAGGGCTAAGCGGATGGCGAGCAGTTCACGGTTACCCACATCATAGTTGCGCTCAGATGGGGACAGGCGATGAGAAAAATAAGCGCAAGGATGAACCTTATCGTCAGACTGGGAGCGCTGGGATAGAATGGCTCCCACGCCTACCTCTGAAGCGTCAACCTCGACAATGAATTGTCTAGTGACGTCAGGAGTAACGAGGATAGGAGCGGACGTAAAACGTTCTTTTAGAAGATCAAAAGCTCCCTGGGCGGAACCGGACCACTTAAAACACGTCTTGACAGAAGTAAGAGCTGTGAGAGGGGCAGCAACTTGACCGAAATTACGAATGAAACGCCGATAGAAATTAGCGAAACCTAAGAAGCGCTGCAACTCGACACGTGACCTTGGAACGGGCCAATCACTGACAGCTTGGACCTTAGCGGAATCCATCTGAATGCCTTCAGCGGAAATAACGGAACCGAGAAAAGTAACGGAGGAGACATGAAAAGAGCACTTCTCAGCCTTTACGTAGAGACAATTCTCTAAAAGGCGCTGTAGAACACGTCGAACGTGCTGAACATGAATCTCGAGTGACGGAGAAAAATCAGGATATCGTCAAGATAGACAAAAACAAAAATGTTTAGCATGTCTCTCAGAACATCATTAACTAATGCCTGAAAAACAGCTGGCGCATTGGCGAGACCGAACGGCAGAACCCGGTACTCAAAATGCCCTAACGGAGTATTAAACGCCGTTTTCCACTCGTCCCCCTCTCTGATGCGCACGAGATGGTAAGCGTTACGAAGGTCCAACTTAGTAAAGCACCTGGCTCCCTGCAGAATCTCGAAGGCTGATGACATAAGGGGAAGCGGATAACGATTCTTAACCGTTATGTCATTCAGCCCTCGATAATCCACGCAGGGGCGCAGAGTACCGTCCTTCTTCTTAACAAAAAGAACCCCGCCCCGGCCGGAGAGGAAGAAGGCACTATGGTACCGGCGTCAAGAGACACAGACAAATAATCCTCGAGAGCCTTACGTTCGGGAGCCGACAGAGAGTATAGTCTACCTCGAGGAGGAGTGGTCCCCGGAAGGAGATCAATACTACAATCATACGACCGGTGAGGAGGAAGGGAGTTGGCTCGGGACCGACTGAAGACCGTGCGCAGATCATGATATTCCTCCGGCACTCCTGTCAAATCGCCAGGTTCCTCCTGAGAAGTAGGGACAGAAGAAATGGGAGGGATGGCAGACATTAAACACTTCACATGACAAGAAACGTTCCAGGATAGGATAGAATTACTAGACCAATTAATAGAAGGATTATGACATACAAGCCAGGGGTGACCCAAAACAACAGGTGTAAACGGTGAACGGAAAATCAAAAAGACATAGTCTCACTGTGGTTACCAGATACTGTGAGAGTTAAAGGTAGTGTCTCAAATTTGATACTGGGAAGATGACTACCATCTAAGGCAAACATGGGCGTAGGCCTGTCTAACGGTCTGAAAGGAATGTTATGTTTCCGAGCCCATGCTTCGTCCATGAAACAACCCTCAGCCCCAGAGTCAATCAAAGCACTGCATGTAGCACCCGAACCGGTCCAGCGTAGATGGACCGACATAGTAGTACAAGATCTAGATGAAGGGACCTGAGTAGTAGCGCTCACCAGTAGCCCTCCGCTTACTGATGGGCTCTGGCCTCTTACTGGACATGAAATAACAAAATGTCCAGCAACTCCGCAATAGAGGCACAGGCGGTTGGTGATCCTCTGTTCCCTCTCCTTATTCGAGATGCGAATCCCTCCCAGCTGCATGGGCTCAGTCTCAAAGCCAGAGGGAGATGGTTGCGATGCGGAGCAGGGAAACACCGTTGATGCGAGCTCTCTTCCACGAGCCCGGTGACGAAGATCTACCCGTCGTTCTATGCGGATGGCGAGAGCAATCAAGGAGTCCACATCTGAAGGAACCTCCCGGGAGAGAATCTCATCCTTAACCACTGCGTGGAGTCCCTCCAGAAAACGAGCGAGCAGCGCCGGCTCGTTCCACTCACTAGAGGCAGCAAGAGTGCGAAACTCAATGGAATAATCCGTTATGGACCGTTCACCTTGGCATAAGGAAGCCAGGGCCCTAGAAGCCTCCTCACCAAAAACTGAACGGTCAAAAACCCGAATCATCTCCTCCTTAAAGTTCTGGAATCTGTTAGAGCAATCAGCCCTTGCCTCCCAGATAGCTGTGCCCCATTCTCGAGCCCGGCCAGTAAGGAGTGAAATGACGAAAGCAACCCGAGCTCTCTCTCTAGAGTATGTGTGGGGTTGGAGAGAGAATACAATCTCACACTGCGTGAGAAAGGAGCGGCACTCAGTGGGCTGCCCGGAGTAGCAAGGTGGGTTATTAACCCTGGGTTCAGGAGGCTCGGCAGGCCAGGGAGTAACAGGTGGCACGAGACGTAGACTCTGGAACTGTCCAGAGAGGTCGGAAACCTGAGCGGCCAGGTTCTCCACGGCATGACGAGCAGCAGACAATTCCTGCTCGTGTCTGCCGAGCATGGCTCCTTGGATCTCGACGGCAGTGTAACGAGCGTCTGAAGTCGCTGGGTCCATTCTTTGGTCGGTTCCTTCTGTCATGCAGGTGAAGGAGGACCCAAACGCGACTTAACAGAAACAGAGTTTATTAATGCTCAAAACCGAATAACTGAAATCCTCTAGATAGTAGAGGGGAAAACAACTGGAGAAGCGGCCACAGACTGCAGGTCGCTTCGGGTAGGCGCAGGCCGTAGTCAACTGAGACACCTGCTCACACGCAGCGTCTGAAGAAGGCACAAAACACGACAGGACAGGGTGATACACAATCACGGCAAAAAACACGACAGGACAGGGCGAAACGCAATAACAGCATGGAATACAAAACAAGGAACCGACGGAACAGGGACGGAACACAAAGGAATAAATAGGGAGTCTAATCAGGGGAAAGGATCGGGAACAGGTGTGGGAATTAAATGATGATTAGGGGAATAGGAACAGCTGGGAGCAGGAACGGAACGACAGAGAGAAGAGAGAGCGAGAGAGTGAAAGGGGGAAGGGGAGAGAGAGGGATAGAACCAAACAAGACCAGCAGAGGGAAACGAATAGCATGGGGAGCACAGGGACAAGACATGACAATAAATGACAAACATGACAGGTATGGTGAAGTGTCTCTAAACGGGGTATGGTGAAGTGTCTCTAAACGGGGTATGGTGAAGTGTCTCTAAACGGGGTATGGTGAAGTGTCTCTAAACGGGGTATGGTGAAGTGTCTCTAAACGGGGTATGGTGAAGTGTCTCTAAACGGGGTATGGTGAAGTGTCTCTAAACGGAGTATGGTGAAGTGTCTCTAAATGGGGTGTGGTAGTAAGTCTGTCAAGAACTGCAATGCTACTGGGTTTTTTACGCAGTTTCTAGTGTATCAAGAATGGTCCACCACCCAAAGGACATCCAGCCAACTAGACACAACTGTGGACGTATTGGAGACAACATGGGCCAGCTTTTTTTTTTTTATATTTGACCTTTTTTAAACTTGGCAAGTCAGTTAAAAGAACAAATTCTTATTTACAATGACGGCCTACCAGAGAACTTCCTTGTTCAGGGGCAGAATGACCTTGTCAGTTCTGGGATTCTATCCAACAACCTTTCGGTTACTGGCCCAAAACTAACCCTAACCCCTAGGCTACCTGCCGCCCCACCCCAGCATCCCTGTGGAAACCATACCCTTACAAATTGAGGCTCTCCTTAGTGCAAATGGGGTGCAATTCGATATTAGGAAGGTTTTCGTGGACTGTTTGATTCAAGCTTCAAGTTTCAAGTTTTAATGTCACACATATACACACATATACAGTGGGGCAAAAACGTATTTAGTCAGCCACCAATTGTGCAAGTTCTCCCACTTAAGAAGATGAGAGAGGCCTGTCATTTTCATCATAGAGTTATAAAAAAAAACGTTGGTAGCTTTTCTATGTTGAAGTTTGAAAATTAATTTACGGCATTTTTCTCCATATTCCGTCCAGTTAACTTTATTTTTTATAATAGATATATAAATATAATATTATTTTATTTTTTATAATATATTACACTGGATCTTTCTTGAATAAGTTCCTCTTTTTGTTTTTCCTCTAACTTATTCTGTGCCTCTGTGGTACAGTTTTTATTACTATCTAACTGTACTGTTAGTCCTTCTGTTTCCTTTGTTAATACGGACTCTTTTGATCTAAATTGCATTTGTTTTAGAGCTGAGTATTGTATTGCATGGCCTCAAGGCACATTTAAAGGTATCCCATACAGTAAGGGGATCTGCTGTACCTAATGTTATGTCTGAAAAAGTCAGTTATAAATTCTTCTCTCCTAGTTCTAAACAATTTATCATCTAGTAGGCTTTGATTACATTTCCAATATCCTCGCCCATGTGGAAATTCTGTAAGAGTAATATATATGCCAATTATTTGATCCGTCCGACCGCATTCTGTCCCCTATCAACACTTTTTAAACTTTTGGTGCCAGAGAGAATGACGTAAGAAAGTAGTCAAGACGACCAGATTGATTAAGCCTCCTCAATGTACCTCTCACTAGGTCAGGATATTAAGCCTCCTCAATGTAGCTCTCACTAGGTCAGGATATTAAGCCTCCTCAATGTACCTCTCACTAGGTCAGGGTATTAAACCTCCTCCATGTATATCTCACTAGGTCAGGGTATTAAACCTCCTCCATGTATATCTCACTAGGTCAGGGTATTAAACCTCCTCCATGTATATCTCACTAGGTCAGGGTATTAAACCTCCTCCATGTATATCTCACTAGGTCAGGATATTAAACCTCCTCCATGTATATCTCACTAGGTCAGGGTATTAAACCTCCTCCATGTATATCTCACTAGGTCAGGATATTAAACCTCCTCAATGTACCTCTCACTAGGTCATGATATTAAGCCTCCTCAATGTACCTCTCACTAGGTCAGGGTATTAAACCTCCTCCATGTATATCTCACTAGGTCAGGATATTAAACCTCCTCCATGTATATCTCACTAGGTCAGGATATTAAGCCTCCTCAATGTACCTCTCACTAGGTCAGGATATTAAGCCTCCTCAATGTACCTCTCACTAGGTCAGGATATTAAGCCTCCTCAATGTACCTCTCACTAGGTCAGGATATTAAGCCTCCTCAATATACCTCTCACTAGGTCAGGATATTAAGCCTCCTCAATGTACCTCTCACTAGGTCAGGATATTAAGCCTCCTCAATGTACCTCTCACTAGGTCAGGATATTAAACCTCCTCAATGTACCTCTCACTAGGTCAGGATATTAAACCTCCTCAATGTACCTCTCACTAGGTCAGGATATTAAGCCTCCTCAATGTACCTCTCACTAGGTCAGGATATTAAGCCTCCTCAATGTACCTCTCACTAGGTCAGGATATTAAACCCTCATGTATATCTCACTAGGTCAGGATATTAAGCCTCCTCAATGTACCTCTCACTAGGTCAGGATATTAAACCTCCTCCATGTACCTCTCAGTAGGTCAGGATATTAAGCCTCCTCAATGTACCTCTCACTAGGTCAGGATATTAAACCTCCTCCATGTATATCTCACTAGGTCAGGATATTAAACCTCCTCAATGTACCTCTCACTAGGTCAGGATATTAAACCTCCTCCATGTATATCTCACTAGGTCAGGATATTAAACCTCCTCCATGTATATCTCACTAGGTCAGGATATTAAACCTCCTCCATGTATATCTCACTAGGTCAGGATATTAAACCTCCTCAATGTACCTCTCACTAGGTCAGGATATTAAACCTCCTCCATGTATATCTCACTAGGTCAGGATATTAAACCTCCTCCATGTATATCTCACAAGGTCAGGGTATTAAACCTCCTCCATGTATATCTCACTAGGTCAGGATATTAAGCCTCCTCAATGTACCTCTCACTAGGTCAGGATATTAAGCCTCCTCAATGTACCTCTCACTAGGTCAGGGTATTAAACCTCCTCCATGTATATCTCACTAGGTCAGGATATTAAACCTCCTCCATGTATATCTCACTAGGTCAGGATATTAAACCTCCTCCATGTATATCTCACTAGGTCAGGATATTAAACCTCCTCAATGTACCTCTCACTAGGTCAGGATATTAAGCCTCCTCAATGTACCTCTCACTAGGTCAGGATATTAAGCCTCCTCAATGTACCTCTCACTAGGTCAGGATATTAAACCTCCTCAATGTACCTCTCACTAGGTCAGGATATTAAACCTCCTCAATGTACCTCTCACTAGGTCAGGATATTAAGCCTCCTCAATGTACCTCTCACTAGGTCAGGATATTAAGCCTCCTCAATGTACCTCTCACTAGGTCAGGATATTAAACCCTCATGTATATCTCACTAGGTCAGGATATTAAGCCTCCTCAATGTACCTCTCACTAGGTCAGGATATTAAACCTCCTCCATGTACCTCTCACTAGGTCAGGATATTAAGCCTCCTCAATGTACCTCTCACTAGGTCAGGATATTAAACCTCCTCCATGTATATCTCACTAGGTCAGGATATTAAACCTCCTCAATGTACCTCTCACTAGGTCAGGATATTAAACCTCCTCCATGTATATCTCACTAGGTCAGGATATTAAACCTCCTCCATGTATATCTCACTAGGTCAGGATATTAAACCTCCTCCATGTATATCTCACTAGGTCAGGATATTAAACCTCCTCAATGTACCTCTCACTAGGTCAGGATATTAAACCTCCTCCATGTATATCTCACTAGGTCAGGATATTAAACCTCCTCCATGTATATCTCACAAGGTCAGGGTATTAAACCTCCTCCATGTATATCTCACTAGGTCAGGATATTAAGCCTCCTCAATGTACCTCTCACTAGGTCAGGATATTAAGCCTCCTCAATGTACCTCTCACTAGGTCAGGGTATTAAACCTCCTCCATGTATATCTCACTAGGTCAGGATATTAAACCTCCTCCATGTATATCTCACTAGGTCAGGATATTAAACCTCCTCCATGTATATCTCACTAGGTCAGGATATTAAACCTCCTCCATGTATATCTCACTAGGTCAGGATATTAAACCTCCTCCATGTATATCTCACTAGGTCAGGATATTAAACCTCCTCCATGTATATCTCACTAGGTCAGGATATTAAACCTCCTCCATGTATATCTCACTAGGTCAGGATATTAAACCTCCTCCATGTATATCTCACAAGGTCAGGGTATTAAACCTCCTCCATGTATATCTCACTAGGTCAGGATATTAAGCCTCCTCAATGTACCTCTCACTAGGTCAGGATATTAAGCCTCCTCAATGTACCTCTCACTAGGTCAGGGTATTAAACCTCCTCCATGTATATCTCACTAGGTCAGGATATTAAACCTCCTCCATGTATATCTCACTAGGTCAGGATATTAAACCTCCTCCATGTATATCTCACTAGGTCAGGATATTAAACCTCCTCCATGTATATCTCACTAGGTCAGGATATTAAACCTCCTCCATGTATATCTCACTAGGTCAGGATATTAAACCTCCTCCATGTATATCTCACTAGGTCAGGATATTAAACCTCCTCCATGTATATCTCACTAGGTCAGGATATTAAATCTCCTCCATGTATATCTCACTAGGTCAGGGTATTAAACCTCCTCCATGTATATCTCACTAGGTCAGGATATTAATCCTCCTCCATGTATATCTCACTAGGTCAGGATATTAAACCTCCTCCATGTATATCTCACTAGGTCAGGATATTAATCCTCCTCCATGTATATCTCACTAGGTCAGGATATTAAACCCTCATGTATATCTCGCTAGGTCGGGTGTAGCTCAGTTGGTAGAGCATGGCGCTTGTAACGCCAGGGTAGTGGGTTCGATCCCCGGGACCACCCATACGTAGAATGTATGCACACATGACTGTAAGTCGCTTTGGATAAAAGCGTCTGCTAAATGGCATATATTATATTAAACCCTCATGTATATCTCACTAGGTCAGGATATTAATCCTCCATATGTCCACTAATTCCATTATATCCATGATTGAAATGAATGTTGCAACCTACAAACCCCACAACGCAGTAATCAATAACAATGGAGTACTAGAAGAAAAACAACACACAAATAAAAAAAATAAGAAATATGAAATACATAATAAAGTATGCAGACTATATACAGGAACTATTTAAAAAGAGTCAGTTCCTGTGTCATATTAACAATGTACAGGGATACTGGAGTGATGGAGGTAGATATGTATAGGGGGAAGGAGACAGGGATACTGGAGTGATGGAGGTAGATATGTAGAGGGGGAAGGAGACAGGGATACTGGAGTGATGGAGGTAGATATGTATAGGGGGAAGGAGACAGGGATACTGGAGTGATGGAGGTAGATATGTATAGGGGGAAGGGGACAGGGAGGTAGATATGTAGAGGGGGAAGGAGACAGGGATACTGGAGTGATGGAGGTAGATATGTATAGGGGTAATGAGACAGGGATACTGGAGTGATGGAGGTAGATACGTATAGGGGACAGGGATACTGGAGTGATGGAGGTAGATATGTATAGGGGGAAGGAGACAGGGATACTGGAGTGATGGAGGTAGATATGTATAGGGGGAAGGAGACAGGGATACTGGAGTGATGGAGGTAGATATGTATAGGGGTAATGAGACAGGGATACTGGAGTGATGGAGGTAGATATGTAAAGGGGGAAGGTGACTATATACAGGGTCAGTACCATATTAACAATGTACAGGGATACTGGAGTGATGGAGGTAGATATGTATAGGGGGAAGGTGACTATATACAGGGTCAGTACCATATTAACAATGTTCAGGGATACTGGAGTGATGGAGGTAGATATGTATAGGGGTAAGGTGACTATATACAGGGTCAGTACCATATTAACAATGTACAGGGATACTGGAGTGATGGAGGTAGATATGTATAGGGGGAAGGAGACAGGGATACTGGAGTGATGGAGGTAGATATGTATAGGGGAAGGGGGCAGGGATACTGGAGTGATGGAGGTAGATATGTAGAGGGGGAAGGGGACAGGGATACTGTAGTGATGGAGGTAGATATGTATAGGGGGAAGGAGACAGGGATACTGGAGTGATGGAGGTAGATATGTATAGAGGTAAGGTGACAGGGATACTGGAGTGATGGAGGTAGATATGTATAGGGGGAAGGAGACAGGGATACTGGAGTGATGGAGGTAGATATGTATAGGGGTAAGGGAACTATATACAGGGTCAGTACCATATTAACAATGTACAGGGATACTGGAGTGATGGAGGTAGATATGTAGAGGGGTAAGGTATGTGTGTGTGTGTGTGTGTGTGTGTGTGTGTGTGTGTGTGTGTGTGTGTGTGTGTGTGTGTGTGTGTGTGTGTGTGTGTGTGTGTGTGTGTGTGTGTGTGTGTGTGTGTGTGTGTGTTGGAGTTACATTGTGTGTGTGTGTGTGTGTGCGTTGGAGTTACAGTGTGCGTGTGTGTGTGTGTTGGAGTTACAGTGTGTGTGTGTGTGTGTGTGTGTGTGTGTGTGTGTGTGTGTGTGTGTGTGTGTGTGTGTGTGTGTGTGTGTGTGTGTGTGTGTGTGTGTGTGTGTGTGTGTTGGAGTTACAGTGTGTGTGTGTGTGTGTTGGAGTTACAGTGTGTGTGTGTGTGTGTGTGTGTGTGTGTGTGTGTGTGTGTGTGTGTGTGTGTGTGTGTGTGTGTGTGTGTGTGTGTGTGTGTTGGAGTTACAGTGTGTGTGTGTTGGAGTTACAGTGTGTGTGTGTGTGTGTGTTGAAGTTACAGTGTGTGTGTGTGTGTTGGAGTTACAGTGTGTGTGTGTGTGTTGGAGTTACATGTGTGTGTGTGTGTGTGTGTGTGTGTGTGTGTGTTGTGTGTGTGTGTGTGTGTGTGTGTGTGTGTGTGTGTGTGTGTGTGTGTGTGTGTGTGTGTGTGTGTGTGTGTGTGTGTGTGTGTGTGTGTGTGTGTGTGTGTGTGTGTTGGAGTTACAGTGTGTGTGTGTGTGTGTGTGTTGTAGTTACAGTGTGTGTGTGTGTGTGTGTGTGTGTGTGTGTGTGTGTGTGTGTGTGTGTGTGTGTGTGTGTGTGTGTGTGTGTGTGTGTGTGTGTGTGTGTGTGTGTGTGTGTGTGTGTGTGTGTGTGTGTTGGAGTTACAGTGTGTGTGTGTGTGTGTGTGTTGTAGTTACAGTGTGTGTGTGTGTGTGTGTGTGTGTGTGTGTGTGTGTGTGTGTGTGTGTGTGTGTGTGTGTGTGTGTGTGTGTGTGTGTGTGTGTGTGTGTGTCAGGATTTGGCCAGGGTTGTTCCGGTTTTTGGTCACTAGATGCCCCCATTGTGCTTTTTGACCTTTTGTTTTCCCTTGATCCCCATTATTATTTGCACCTGTGCCTCGTTTCCCCTGATTGTATTTAAACCCTTTGTTTTCCTCTGTTCTTTGCTCTGTGTTTGTATGTTAGCACCCAGCCATAGTACTCTGAGAACTCTTGTTGATCCCGGTGGACTCTCTTGTGGAATTCTGTTTTTTGTTCTTGTTTATTTATTTTTGAGTATCTTTTGAGGCTTTTTATGCTTTACCTTCCACCTTGTGGATTTACCTTTTTGTCTTGGAGGATTACCTTTGTTCTTGTGGAATTCCTTTTGAGGTTGTGGAGTTACATGTTTTCCTGAAGGACTTCACTTTTTACTTCATTAAATACACCGTCTCAAGTACTGCTGTGTCTGCCTCATCTTCTGGGTTCTGCCGACTATTTGTGGCTCATTTGGTTAAGTGACTGTTTCTCACTCTGGAGACCCGGGTTCGTAACCGGGTCCTGACAGTGTGTGTGTGTGTGTGTGTTGGAGTTACTGTGTGTGTGTGTGTGTTGGAGTTACTGTGTGTGTGAGTGTTGGAGTTACTGTGTGTGTGAGTGTTGGAGTTACAGTGTGAGTGTTGGAGTTACTGTGTGTGTGAGTGTTGGAGTTACAGTGAGTGTGTGACTGTTGGAGTTACTGTGTGTGTGTGTGTGTGTGTGTGTGTGTGTGTGTGTGTGTGTGTGTGTGTGTGTGTGTGTGTGTGTCTGAGTGTTGGAGTTACAGTGAGTGTGTGTGTGTCTGAGTGTTGGAGTTACAGTGAGTGTGTGTGTGTCTGAGTGTTGGAGTTACAGTGAGTGTCTGAGTGTTGGAGTTACAGTGAGTGTCTGAGTGTTGGAGTTACAGTGAGTGTGTGTGTGTCTGAGTGTTGGAGTTACAGTGTGTGTGTGTGTGTGTGTGTGTGTGTGTGTGTGTGTGTGTGTGTCTGAGTGTGTGTGTGTCTGAGTGTTGGAGTTACAGTGAGTGTCTGAGTGTTGGAGTTACAGTGAGTGTGTGTGTGTCTGAGTGTTGGAGTTACAGTGTGTGTGTGTGTGTGTGTGTGTGTGTGTGTGTGTGTGTGTGTGTGTGTGTGTGTGTGTGTGTGTGTGTGTGTGTGTGTGTGTGTGTGTGTGTGTGTGTGTGTGTGTGTGTGTGTGTGTGTGTGTCTGAGTGTTGGAGTTACAGTGAGTGTCTGAGTGTTGGAGTTACAGTGAGTGTGAGTGTTTACAGAGACAGTGCACAATACTGAGATAAAAAAGATGCTTGGTAAACTGGTCTGTGTAGCTATTTTGTTCGTTATTGTTCAGTCGTATTTCTTGGGGATAGAAGCTGTTCAAGAGCCTGATGCACCAATACCTCTTACCGTGCGACAGCAGAGAAAACAGTATATGGCTCGGGTGGTTGGGGTCTTTTTGGCAATTTTTCCGGCCTTTCTTTTCACACCGCCTGATATAGAGGTCCTAGATGTCAGGGAGCTGGGCCCCAGTGATGTACTGGGCTGTCCGCACCACCCTCTGATATAGAGGTACTGAATGGCAGGGAGCTGGGCCCCAGTGATGTACTGGGCTGTCCGCAACACCCTCTGATATAGAGGTACTGAATGGCAGGGAGCTGGGCCCCAGTGATGTACTGGGCTGTCCACAACACCCTCTGACATAGAGGTACTGAATGGCAGGGAGCTGGGCCCCAGTGATGTACTGGGCTGTCCGCAACACCCTCTGACATAGAGGTACTGAATGGCAGGGAGCTGGGCCCCAGTGGTGTACTGGGCTGTCCTCACCACCCTCTGATATAGAGGTCCTGGATGTCAGGGAGCTGGGCCCCAGTGGTGTACTGGGCTGTCCTCACCACCCTCTGATATAGAGGTCCTGGATGTCAGGGAGCTGGGCCCCAATGATGTACTGGGCTGTCCTCACCACCCTCTGATATAGAGATCCTGGATGACAGGGAGCTGGGCCCCAGTGGTGTACTGGGCTGTCCACACTACCTTTCTAAAGGCCATGCGATCGAGGGCGGTGCTATTGCCATACCATGCAGTGAAACAGCCAGTCAATATTCTTTCAGTGGAATAGCTGTAGAACCTTTTCAGGATATTTGTATTTGTATTTATTACAGATGCCCCTCTCACCTCCCCTCTTACTAGGGTCCTACAAAATTTAAGGCAGTTTATGCTATTTTAAAACATTACAATAGATTCAAAGATTTCACGAGACACTGTGTGCCCTCAGGCCCCTACTCCACCACTCTCACATATCTACAGGACTAAATACATGTGTATGTATAGTACCAATGTTTGTGTTGCTTCACAGTCCCTCTGTTCCATAAGGTGTTTTTTTTTAATCTAATTTTACTGCTGCATCAGTTACTTGGTGTGGAATAGAGTTCCGTGTAGTCATGTAGCTCTATGTAGTACTGTGGAATAGAGTTCCATGTAGTCATGTAGCTCTATGTAGTACTGTGGAATAGAGTTCCATGTAGTCATGTAGCTCTATGTAGTACTGTGCGCCTCCCATAGTCTGTTCTGTGATCAGGCCGACCACCATCATGTCGTAAGCGAACTTGATAATGGTGGTGGAGTCGTGTGCGGCCACACAGTCGTGGGTGAACAGGGAGTACAGGAGGGGACTAAGCACACACCCCTGTGGGACGCCTGTGTTAAGGGTCAGAGCGTTGGAGGGGATGTTGCCTACCCTCACCATCTGGGTTCGGCCGTTCAGGAAGTCCAGGATCCAGTTGCAGAGGGAGGTGTTCAGACCCAGATTCCCAAGCTTGGTGACAAGCTTTTAGGGGGTAATGTTGTTGAACGCTGAGCTGTAGTCAATGAACAGCATTCTGACGTAGGTTTTCCAAATAAAAACGTATTATTATGATGATATGCACACAGTGCTAGTGACTACTGCGTCCATATCAAGTATTGGGTTGCACAATTCTGGTGACATTCCAAAAATTCCCAGGTTTCCCAAAATCCCGGTTGGTTGATTTCTGGATTTCATACTTTTTCAAGGAATCTTCGAACCGGAAATTCTACAAAACCTTTATGGAAAGTAATTGTATTCAAATAAAAAAAACCTTGTCAAGCCAGAGATGCGTTTAATATTTTACGTTAACATTTACAAGCACAATCAAGAATTGTATCTTGGACTTACCTCAAACAGGTTTACGGACTCCAGAGTCATGTCTGTTTTTACAGAGAGTTGGTGAGATCTTTTTTCGTCATCGTCGATCACGCACTTATAGGAACCGTTCTGAGGTGCCACTTCCTTGGTGAGCTGCATGAGGTCTCACAGTCCAATCACTGAATGGAAGAAGGATAGAGTGATGTCATTAACACATGTGTGCACGCAGGATAACACACATACACACACTCTTCCAGTAAGATTGTCTAGCAGCAGACTCCACAGTACACCTTAAAAGACCACAAATACATACCTAGTCAAAATAGACATTTCCCTCGCAAACAAAACATGCTAGTTTTGTTGCCAGTTCTTTATTCTCCCATTTAGTCTCACTATAGAAGGTTAATGGACGGGACTGGGGGTGGGGAGTGGGGGTGAGGGGGAGGTGAGAGGAGGGGAGGTGAGGTGGGGAGGGGAGAGGGGAGTGGAAGTGAAGGTTGGTGAGGAGGTGAGGAGCAGAGGGGGGGGGAGAGGTCTTGAGTGTAGTCCAATGACCAAGTAACTGTCTGACATTGGTGAAGACTAGGGAGGGAGGGAGGGAGGCTGTTGCCTCAGTCCTGGATGGTGGACAGTATATGCACACAAACATAAAACACTTTGAAAAGGAAAAAGGGAAATGAGCTGCATTATCTAGTTAATTTTCTATCTCCGTCTTTTTAAACTCTTGCAGAACATTCTCCTTGACGTCTGGTATAGTTCATATTACCAGTAGAAAACAGAAAGAGACAAACAGAAAGGTTTGTTTATCATTGGACAGTGAGGTATTCACAATGAACCAAACGGAAATGCAATTGTATCATTGGACAGTGAGGTATTCACAAGGAACCAAACGGAAATGCAATTGTATCATTGGACAGTGAGGTATTCACAAGGAACCAAACGGAAATGCAATTGTATCATTGGACAGTGAGGTATTCACAAGGAACCAAACGGAAATGCAATTGTATCATTGGACAGTGAGGTATTCACAAGGAACCAAACGGAAATGCAATTTTATCATTGGACAGTGAGGTATTCACAAGGAATCAAACGGAAATGCAATTTTATCATTGGACAGTGAGGTATTCACAAGGAACCAAACGGAAATGCAATTTTATCATTGGACAGTGAGGTATTCACAAGGAACCAAACGGAAATGCAATTTTATCATTGGACAGTGAGGTATTCACACGGAACCAAACGGAAATGCAATTGTATCATTGGACAGTGAGGTATTCACAAGGAACCAAACGGAAATGCAATTGTATCATTGGACAGTGAGGTATTCACAAGGAACCAAACGGAAATGCAATTTTATCATTGGACAGTGAGGTATTCACACGGAATCAAACGGAAATGCAATTGTATCATTGGACAGTGAGGTATTCACAAGGAACCAAACGGAAATGCAATTGTATCATTGGACAGTGAGGTATTCACAAGGAACCAAACAGAAGCAAACGTGCCGAATCAGAAGAGAACCCAGCTGAATCTGTCTCGAAGAAACTCTTGTTTTCGTTGCACAACGTTGTGTGACAGTTTTGCTACGCTGTGCACTAATGCACATGACCCTGGTGGTTCCGCTTTGGTCTCAAAGTGTTTCCTCCTGACGTGTTATAAACAAAACACTCTTTTTCATTTTCTGTTTGGTGCCTGCAGGAGATGACCTTGGTCTGGTGAAACTCCATCTCTTGACAGCTACTCATGAAGGCTGCTGTTTTTTTTTTTTTTTTTTTTTAATCTAAGACTATTGTGTGTTTTATCATAGTAACATTTTTAAAAAAGCACCTCAAACAACTATTCAACATCACACAACAATCTCAAATTACATGACACACCCACATTGCATGACACACCCACATTACATGACAATCCTACATTACATGACAAACCCTCATTACATGACAATCCCACATTACATGACACACCCACATTAACATGACACACCCACATGAACCTTTCTGTGATTATAACCACCGTATGTACATACAGTGCCTTCGGAAAGTATTCAGACCCCTTGACTTTTTCCACATTTTGTTACGTTACAGACTTATTCTCAATTAGATTAAGTAGATTTCTCCCTCATCAATATACACATAATTCCCCATGATAACAAAGCGAAAAAAAGTTTAGACATTTTTGCAAATTTATTACAAATAAAAACATATTTACCTTATTTACATAAGTATTCAGACCCTTTGCCATGAGACTCGAAATTGAGTTTCGGTGCATCCTGTTTCTATATATCGTCCTTGAGATGTTTCTGCAACTTGATTGGAGTCCACCTGTGGTAAATTTAATTGATTGGACATGATTTGGAAAGGCACATACCTGTCTATATAAGGTCCCACAGTTGACAGTGCATGTCAGAGCAAAAACCAAATCATGAGGTTGAAGGAATTGTCCGTAGAGCTCTGAGACAGGATTGTGTCGAGGCACAGATCTGGGGAAGGGTACCAAAAAATGTCTGCAGCATTGAAGGTCCCAAAGAACACAGTGGCCTCCATTATTCTTAAATGGAAGAAGTTTGGAAACACCAAGACTCTTCCTAGAGCTGGCTGACCGGAAAACTGAGCAATCTGGGGAGAAGGGCCTTGGTCAGGGAGGTGACCAAGAACCCAATGGTCACTCTGACAGAGCTTCAGAGAACCTCTGCATGAGATGGGAGAACCTTCCAGAAGGTCTCTGCAGTACTCCACCAATCAGGACTTTATGGTAGAGGGGCCAGACGGAAGCCACTCCTCAGTAAAAGGCACATGACAGCCCGCTTGGAGTTTGCCGAAAGGCTTCTAAAGGACTCTGAGCATTAGAAACAAGATTCTCTGGCCTGATGAAACCAAGATTGAACTCTTTGGCCTGAATGCCAAGCATCACGTCTGGAGGAAACCTGGCACCATCCCTACGGTGATGCATGGTGGTGGCAGCATCATGCTGTGGGGATGTTTTTCAGTAGCAGGGACTGGGAAACTAACCAGGATCAAGGAAAAGTTAAACGGAGAAAAGTACAGGGAGATCCTTTATGAAAATATGCTCCAGAGTGTTCAGGAACTCACACTGTCGCAAAGATGTTGTATTGTGATGTCATTATGGGGCATTGTGATGTCATTATGGGGTATTGTGATGTTGTGATGTCATTATGGGGCATTGTGATGTCATTATGGGGCATTGTGATGTCATTATGGGGTATTGTGATGTTGTGATGTCATTATGGGGCATTGTGATGTCATTATGGGGTATTGTCTGTAGATTGATGAGGGGAAAAAACTATTTAATACATTTTAGAATGCGGCTGCAATGTAACAAAATGTAGAAAAAGTCAAAGGGTCTGAATACTTTCCAAATGCACTCGATCTTGATATATACAGTAAGGCTGTATGGACAGCCTGGGGAGAGACTACATGTTCTATACTATAGATATATACAGTAAGGCTGTATGGACAGCCTGGGGGGAGACTACATGTTCTATACTATAGATATATACAGTAAGGCTGTATGGACAGCCTGGGGAGAGACTACATGTTCTATACTATAGATATATACAGTAAGGCTGTATGGACAGCCTGGGGGGAGACTACATGTTCTATACTATAGATATATACAGTAAGGCTGTATGGACAGCCTGGACAGGGGGGAGACTACATGTTCTATACTATAGATATATACAGTAAGGCTGTATGGACAGCCTGGGGAGAGACTACATGTTCTATACTATAGATATATACAGTAAGGCTGTATGGACAGCCTGGGGAGAGACTACATGTTCTATACTATAGATATATACAGTAAGGCTGTATGGACAGCCTGGGGGGAGACTACATGTTCTATACTATAGATATATACAGTAAGGCTGTATGGACAGCCTGGGGGGAGACTACATGTTCTATACTATAGATATATACAGTAAGGCTGTATGGACAGCCTGGGGGGAGACTACATGTTCTATACTATAGATATATACAGTAAGGCTGTATGGACAGCCTGGGAGGAGACTACATGTTCTATACTATAGATATATACAGTAAGGCTGTATGGACAGCCTGGGAGGAGACTACATGTTCTATACTATAGATATATACAGTAAGGCTGTATGGTCAGCCTGGGGGGAGTCGACATGTTCTCTAGTGAAGCCATAATGCATACATCAATGGTCTACGTCCCTACGGGCCCCGGTCCAAACTGGAGCACTATGTGAGGAGCAGGGTGCCATTTGGGTCTCCGACAATGTTTTTCACCTGGTGGCTCCATTCATCTCTCGTTGAGAGAGAATGAGGCTTTTCTAAATTGCGATCAATATTGGCCTTGGCCTGTCTCAGTGGCTGAGTTATCCATCCAGCTATGACCACATGGCAACTGGTTATTTACATTGAATACATTGAAAAAGATATGCCTATCGTGGCTGTTTTTACCCCCGCCTTGCTCTGAGCTGAAATAACAGTACAGGTTACACCAAGGAATGGTGGTTGGTGTCAATGTCTTTTCAATTCCAGTCAATTCAGGAAGTACTCTTACCGTATAAAAAAAAGGTGGTTCCAGGTAGAACCCTTTTAGGTTCCAGGTAGAACCCTTTTGGTTCCAGGTAGAACCCTTTTAGGTTCCTCGTAGAACCCTGTTGGTTCCAGGTAGAACCCTTTTGGTTCCAGGTGGAACCCTTTAGGTTCCAGGTAGAACACTTTTGGTTCCAGGTAGAACACTTTTAGGTTCCTGGTAGAACCCTTTTAGGTTCCAGGTAGAACCCTTTTGGTTCCAGGTAGAACCCTTTTAGGTTCCTCGTAGAACCCTTTTGGTTCCAGGTAGAACCCTTTTGGTTCCAGGTGGAACCCTTTAGGTTCCAGGTAGAACCCTTTAGGTTCCAGGTGGAACCCTTTTGGTTCCAGGTAGAACCCTTTTGGTTCCAGGTAGAACCCTTTTAGGTTCCTGGTAGAACACTTTTGGTTCCAGGTTCCAAAAGGGTTCTACATGGAAACATTTTTACTAAGAGTGTACAGTGCCTGCAGAAAGTATTCATACCCTATTAGTTATTCCACATTTTGTTACAGCCTGAATTCAACATGGATTCAATAGATTTTACCACATAATGACAAAGTGAAAACATGTTTTTAGAAAAACAAAACAATCCAATTTACATAAGTATTCCCACCCGTTGGTAAATTCTGTGTATAAGCACCTTTGGACACTCAAGATTGTTCACTGCCTTCTTGGTAAGCAACTACAGTGTAGATGTGGCATTGTGTTTTAGGTTATTGTCCTGCTGAAAGGTGAATTCATCTCCCAGTGTCTGTTGGAAAGCAGACTGAACCAGGTTTCCCTCAAGTATTGTGCCAGTGCTTAGCTTCATTCCAATTATTTTGTATCATAAAAACTCCCCATTCCTTAACGATTACAAGCATACCCATAACATGATGCAGCCACCACTCTGCTTGAAAATATGGATAGTAGTACTCAATAATGTGTTGTATTGAATTGTCCCCAAGCATAACACTTTGTATTCAGGTGAATTGCTTTGCCAAATGTTTTTGCAGTATTACTTTAGTGTCTTGTTGCAAACAGGATGAATGTTTTGGAATACTTTTATATTCTGTACAGGATTCCTTCTTTTCCACTCTGTCATTTAAGTTAGTATTGTGGAGAAACTACAATGTTGTTGATCCATCCTCAGTTTTCTCCTATCACAGCCATTAAACTCTGTAGCTGTTTTAATGTAACTGTGTTAAAGTCACCATGTGCGTCATGGTGAAATCCCTGAGCAGTATCTTTCCTCTCCGGCAACTGACTTAGGATGGACGCCTGTATCTTTATAGTGACTGGTTGCATTGATACATCATCCCAAGTGGAATGAATAGCCACCATGCTTAAAGGGATATTCAATGTCTGCATTTACATTTTTACCCATCTACTAATAGGTGCCTTTGTTTGCGAGGCATCCCTGGTTTTTGCGCTTGAATCTGTGTTTGAAATGTATTGCTGAAGGGACCATACAGGTGTGTGGGGTACAGAGATGAGGTAGTCATTCAAAATAATATTGTGTTAAAAAGCTTTATTGCACACTGAGTGAGTCCATGCAATTTATTATGTGACTTGTTAAGCACATGTGACTTGTTAAGCCTAAAACTTTTTTTTAGGCTTACCGCAACAAATGGGTTGAACACTTATTGACTCAAAACATTTCAGCTTTTCATAGTTAAAAAAAAAAATAATAATGTAAAAATATTGATAGATGATTCCACTTTGACGTTATGTGGTATCGTGTGACAAAACAAAGTGAAGTCTAATCCATTTTAAATTCAGGCTGTGACAAAACAAAGTGAAGTCTAATCCATTTTAAATTCAGGCTGTGACAAAACAAAGTGAAGTCTAATCCATTTTAAATTCAGGCTGTGACAAAATGTGGGAAAACAATCTAAATCATGTTTGAGGCACTCTGGATGCAATGTTTTTTACAGAACTGTTCAAACTAGATGATAGGGACACTGTGGACAAAAGGGGGAAAACATTTAAAGAATCAATTTAAAGAATACATTTAACGAAAACATTTAACGAAAACATTTAAAGAAAACATTTAAAGAAAACATTTAATGAAAACATTTAAAGAAAACATTTAAAGAGTCATAAGGTGAATGCACCAATTTGTAAGTCGCTCTGGATAAGAACGTCTGCTAAATGACTTAAATGTAAATGTAAATACATTTAAAGAATACATTTAAAGAAAACATTTACCGGGGTATGAATACTTTCTGAAGGCCCTTCACCATTGATCTGTATATAATATCTCCATTCTTATGTAGTTTAATTTGTTTACTATTTAATTGTTATTATCATTTTAAACTCTACATCGTTGGGAAATGAAATCGTAATCAAAGCATTTCATGGAAACGTCTACACCAGTTGTAACATTTGATTTGATTCTATTTATTAGGCTTTTTTTTCAATTTTCGTTCCCAAATGGCACCCTATTATTTTATTTTTTATAGTGCACTACTTTTGCCAAGCGCCCTATGGACCCAGGTCAAAAGTAGTGTACTATAAAGGGATTAGGGGGCCATTTGGGATGGACACAGAGACTTGGGAAGCTTGTATCTGTAGATATCGGTTTCATTAATTAACCGGGTGATCATTCTCCTGTTTGCTGGGAACAAAGAAATCCAGGAAATGACATTAAACCACAGTCAACATGGTGAACGGTTGCCAAGCGATGGAGGAGTAGTTGCTTGATATACAGTATATATGTATATTGTATATAGTTACTGTTTATATACTCACTGCAAAGGACATGACAGTCCTCCCCCACCCCAATGCAATCTGTTGCTTTAATAGTGTACCGTGTGTGTGTGTGTGTGTGTGTGTGTGTGTGTGTGTGTGTGTGTGTGTGTGTGTGTGTGTGTGTGCGTGCGTGCGTGCGTGCGTGCGTGCGTGCGTGCGTGCGTGCGTGCGTGCGTGAAAGAGGATGTTTAGCTGTCTAGCTTGTTATACTATCCTGATAACATATGTATTGCTATAGTAACTATAAATTAGCCAATGGTGTCAGCATGCTAAAGTCTCAGAGAAATAATTGTGCTTCATGACTTCAAAATATTATATATAATATATTAAGTGTTCTTGAGAAGGTCCCCATTACACAGTGATATAAAACATGTAATGCAATCGCACCTCAGTCACTCTGCCTTTCCTGACCACAGATCTTAAATCTAGATGAGATGTTAAATAGACACACAACTTAAGAAGATACAGCGTAGTGATAAGTAAAGCATGTAGTCAGGATTCTTGAAAGGCGGGATAACTGTATTTTTTTACAGTTGAAAGGAAAGAAAACATTGATTTTAACGGGACTTTCATAATTAGAAAGATTTGCTTTTGGAATTTTCCAGATATTCGGCTCCGTGCCAGGAAATGCCCTTGTCCGGAGGAAAAGATCCCAATTCCAAACTCTCTCTCTCAAAAAATGTTTTGATTCAAATTCCACAAACTCTGTATGATCCTAACTTAACCAGGAATGATTTAAAGCAACGGAGGAAACGGAGGAAAAACTGAATTGAGGAGGAAACGGAGGAAAAACTGAATTGAGGAGGAAACGGAGGAAAAACTGAATTGGTAATTTGTGTAAACTTCACTTCAATAAAGAAGAACATTTATATTTTTGTCCACTGAGTAAAACATTAACTCCATCAGAATACTGAAAAATCTGATTGAATGTTTTTTTTTTTTTTTTTAGTTAATAATTTTCTATGTTTGTATTGAACGGTCTGAAACTCTAGAAACTCTTTATTTGGGTCGATTCTCTCTTCACGGTAAACATTTCAACTAACAATCTACTAACCCTAACATGAACTATAACCCTCACCCTCTTTCTAAACCCAACCTTAGCAAGCAGATAGTGTGATGAAAGTACGACCATTCTCTGGAGAGAATCTATAGATGCAACATCCGGACTGTACAAATAAAGTGTGATCGTATTTGTTGTCAACTCCATCAAGGCTCAGGTCAAATGTTTTATATCACTGTTCTACAACATGCATCAACTATTGACATATTTTCTGTGACCAAAGCGCTAATGTTTGTTTTAGAAATGTTGTTTTATATATGACATTTAGCAGACACTTTTATCCAAAGAGACTTACAGTCATGTGTGCATACATTCTACGTATGGGTGGTCCCGAGGATCGAACCCACTACCCTGGCGTTACAAGCGCCATGCTCTACCAACTGAGCTACAGAAGGACCACATTGAGCTTATGTTCTGAATCTAGAAAAACATGCCAATAAAATTAACCCTGGAGCACTATATAGTACTATAAAATTAAACAAAAATAGGTTTGGAGATTTGTATTAAATAAATAAATAAATAAATGTTAGAATTAAACAATCAGAGCCTTCAATAAACAATTGTTGGACAATAAACATGAAAAATGAAATGCCTTTTATGGTCGTTCTAGATTCATGAAATCAAAACCCTCTTTCCCACAACCCTGTTTGTGTTATTACGACATAGGAAGGTAAAGAAGGAAGCTGAAAAAGCCATAGAAAGAGAGGGACTTTACATACCTCTTCAGGGGTTAGGCTGGTCGTTTGGTTGGCTGGTTGGATGCTGACTGCCTCTGAGTAGAGCAGACTGCTGTGGTCTCCCAGTACGGGGCAAGTCATGGTTTAAGTACTGTAGTTGTCACAGTTCAGGGACTTCCCATTCAGACCTGGGTTCAAACAGTATGTGAAACCTTTCAAACACTTTTAGCGTTTGTACTAGTCTGTCTGGAGTGCCAGTTTGTACTAGTCTGTCTGGAATAACCCCTTATTCCCTAGTGCACTACTTTTGATAGGCCTCTGGTTTTCTTACGTCTTTGTTTTAAGTATGGTCAGGGCGTGAGTTATGTTATTTTCTCTATGATTTGGGATTTCTGTGTTTGGCCTGGTATGGTTCTCAATCAGAGGCAGCTGTCAATCGTTGTCCCTGATTGAGAACCATACTTATGTAGCCTGGTTGTCCCTGACTGAGAACCATACTTAGGTAGCCTGGTTGTCCCTGACTGAGAACCATACTTAGGTAGCCTGGTTGTCCCTGATTGAGAATCATACTTAGGTAGCCTGGTTGTCCCTGATTGAGAACCATACTTAGGTAGCCTGGTTGTCCCTGATTGAGAATCATACTTAGGTAGCCTGGTTGTCCCTGATTGAGAATCATACTTAGGTAGCCTGGTTGTCCCTGATTGAGAATCATACTTAGGTAGCCTGATTGTCCCTGACTGAGAACCATACTTAGGTAGCCTGGTTGTCCCTGATTGAGAACCATACTTAGGTAGCCTGGTTGTCCCTGACTGAGAACCATACTTAGGTAGCCTGGTTGTCCCTGATTGAGAATCATACTTAGGTAGCCTGGTTGTCCCTGACTGAGAACCATACTTAGGTAGCCTGGTTGTCCCTGATTGAGAACCATACTTAGGTAGCCTGGTTGTCTCTGATTGAGAACCATACTTAGGTAGCCTGGTTGTCCCTGATTGAGAACCATACTTAGGTAGCCTGGTTGTCCCTGATTGAGAACCATACTTAGGTAGCCTGGTTGTCCCTGATTGAGAACCATACTTAGGTAGCCTGGTTGTCCCTGATTGAGAACCATACTTAGGTAGCCTGGTTGTCCCTGATTGAGAATCATACTTAGGTAGCCTGGTTGTCCCTGATTGAGAACCATACTTAGGTAGCCTGGTTTCACTTTTGAGTTGTGGGTGTTTATTTTCTGTTCTGTGTTTGTATTTCACCATTCAGGACTGTTTTCGTTTCGTTCTCGTGTTTTGTTTGTTTTTGTTTGAGTATTCGTTTTCATTAAAAGAGAATATGAATACTTACCACGCTGCACCTTGGTCCTCCTCTCTCTCTCCCAACGACGAACGTTACACTTACATTATTTACAATAAATTAGAGTGAAAGTGCCAGGTTTTCACCACTAGACTGTGGTGCTGTTCCTGCTACTGCCCCCACACTCTTTTATCCATTTTGATGTGCTAGTAAATATTTTGAACAAAAACATGATATTCAACGATATTACTGAGTTACAGTTCATATAAGGATTTCACATGTCTGGGCATATGCGCAGCAATGGGAGGGCCTGAAAGGGCATAGGAACCCCCCCCCCCCACTGGGGAGCCAGGCCCAGCCAATCAGAATTTGTGTTTCTACACAAAAGGGCATCATTACAGACAGAAATACTTCGATCCCGCAGGTGAAGAAGCCGGATGTGGAGGTCCTGGACTGGCGTGGTTACAGGTGGTCTGCAGTTGTGAGGCCAGTTGGGTGTACAGACAAATTCTCTAAAACAACGTTGGAGGCGGCTTATGGTAGATAAATGAGCGTAAAAGTCTCTGGCAACAACTCTCGTGGCACTTCTATAATCAGCATGCCAATGACATGCTCCTTCAAAACTTGAGACATCTGTGGCGTTGTGTTGTGTGACAAAACTGTAAAAATGTTAGTGCCCTTTTAATGACCCCAGCACAAGGTTCACCTGTGTAATGATCATGCTGTTTAATCAGGTTCTTGATATGCTACACTTGTCTGGTGGATGGATTATCTGGGCAAAGGATAAATGCTCACTAACAATGATGTTAACATATTTAATAATAATAATAATACCCTTTGAGAGAAATACACTTTTTTTCTGTGCATATGGAACATTTCTGGGATCTTTAATTTCAGCTCATGAAACATGAGACCAACACTTTACATGTTGCATTTATATTTTTGTTCAGTACAGATCAAAACATATCCTTTGCAATGTTGGGTAGAAAACCAACAGATTTGGAGAATAATGAAAATAAATGATAGGGTCTTCTTACGTTATGCAGACACAAATCCAAGTAAAACCCAACAGGCCAGGGCAGGTTTATTAATGAACGAGAAAACATGCTAGGGCAGGTTTATTTATGAACGAGAAAACAGGCTAGGGCAGGTATATTAATGAACAAGAAAACAGACTAGGGCAGGTATATTAATGAGGGAGAAAACAGGCTAGGGCAGGTTTATTAATGAGGGAGAAAACAGGCTAGGTCAGGTTTATTAATGAGGGAGAAAACAGACTAGGGCAGGTTTATTAATGAGGGAGAAAACAGGCTAGGGCAGGTTTATTAATGAGGGAGAAAACAGGCTAGGTCAGGTTTATTAATGAGGGAGAAAACAGGCTAGGGTAGGTATATTAATGAGGGAGAAAACAGGCTAGGTCAGGTTTATTAACAAGGGAGAAAACAGGCTAGGGCAGGTTTATTAATGAGGGAGAAAACAGGCTAGGGCAGGTTTATTAACGAGGGAGAAAACAGGCTAGGGCAGGTTTATTAATTAACGAGAAAACAGGCTAGGGCAGGTTTATTAATGAACGAGAAAACAGGCTAGGGCAGGTTTATTAATGAACGAGAAAACAGGTTAGGTCAGGTTTATTAATGAACGAGAAAACATGCTAGGGCAGGTTTATTAATGAACGAGAAAACAGGCTAGGTCAGGTTTATTAATGAGGGTGAAAACAGTTTGTCATTTATTATCAGGCTAGTTTTATTAATGAAGGTTCCTATTCCCCTAATCAATCAAACACCTGTTCCCGATCCTTTCCCCTGATTAGGTCAGGTTTATTCATTGCTGTGAAAACAGGCTGTCCTGTCGTGTTTTTAATGAGGGTTATTAATGTTTGGACAAAACAGGGCAGGTTTTTAATGTTTGGAAAGGCAGCTTTTTTATTAATGAAGGAGAAAACAGGCTGAAGGAGAAAACAGGTCAGGTTTATTATTGAGGGGGAAAACAGGCTAGGGCAGGTGTATTAATGAGGGGGAAAACAGGCTAGGGCAGGTTTATTATTGAGGGAGAAAACAGGCCAGGGCAGGTTTATTAATGATCGAGAAAACAGGCTAGGGCAGGTTTATTAATGAGGGAGAAACCAGGCTAGGTCAGGTTTATTAATGAGGGAGAAAACAGGCTAGGTCAGGTTTGTTAATGATCGAGAAAACAGACTAGGGCAGGTTTATTATTGAGGGAGAAAACAGACTAGGGCAGGTTTATTAATGAGGGAGAAAACAGGCTAGGGCAGGTTTATTAATGAAGGAAAAAACAGGCTAGGTCAGGTTTATTATTGAGGGGGAAAACAGGCTAGGGCAGGTGTATTAATGAGGGGGAAAACAGGCTAGGGCAGGTTTATTAATGAGGGAGAAAACAGGCTAAGTCAGGTTTATTAATGAGGGAGAAAACAGACTAGGGCAGGTTTATTAATGAGGGAGAAAACAGGCTAGGGCAGGTTTATTAATGAGGGAGAAAACAGGCTAGGTCAGGTTTATTAATAAGGGAGAAAACAGGCTAGGGTAGGTATATTAATGAGGGAGAAAACAGGCTAGGTCAGGTTTATTAACGAGGGAGAAAACAGGCTAGGGCAGGTTTATTAATGAGGGAGAAAACAGGCTAGGGCAGGTTTATTAACGAGGGAGAAAACAGGCTAGGGCAGGTTTATTAATTAACGAGAAAACAGGCTAGGGCAGGTTTATTAATGAACGAGAAAACAGGCTAGGGCAGGTTTATTAATGAACGAGAAAACAGGCTAGGTCAGGTTTATTAATGAACGAGAAAACATGCTAGGGCAGGTTTATTAATGAACGAGAAAACAGGCTAGGTCAGGTTTATTAATGAGGGAGAAAACAGGCTAGGCAGGTTTATTAATGAAGGAGAAAACAGGCTAGGTCAGGTTTATTATTGAGGGGGAAAACAGGCTAGGGCAGGTGTATTAATGAGGGGGAAAACAGGCTAGGGCAGGTTTATTATTGAGGGAGAAAACAGGCCAGGGCAGGTTTATTAATGATCGAGAAAACAGGCTAGGGCAGGTTTATTAATGAGGGAGAAACCAGGCTAGGTCAGGTTTATTAATGAGGGAGAAAACAGGCTAGGTCAGGTTTGTTAATGATCGAGAAAACAGGCTAGGGCAGGTTTATTAATGAGGGAGAAACAGGCTAGGGCAGGTTTATTAATGAGGGAGAAAACAGGCTAGGTCAGGTTTGTTAATGATCGAGAAAACAGACTAGGGCAGGTTTATTAATGAGGGAGAAAACAGACTAGGGCAGGTTTATTAATGAGGGAGAAAACAGGCTAGGGCAGGTTTTTTAATGAAGGAAAAACAGGCTAGGTCAGGTTTATTATTGAGGGGGAAAACAGGCTAGGGCAGGTGTATTAATGAGGGGGAAAACAGGCTAGGGCAGGTTTATTATTGAGGGAGAAAACAGGCCAGGGCAGGTTTATTAATGATCGAGAAAACAGGCTAGGGCAGGTTTATTAATGAGGGAGAAACCAGGCTAGGTCAGGTTTATTAATGAGGGAGAAAACAGGCTAGGTCAGGTTTGTTAATGATCGAGAAAACAGACTAGGGCAGGTTTATTAATGAGGGAGAAAACAGACTAGGGCAGGTTTATTAATGAGGGAGAAAACAGGCTAGGGCAGGTTTATTAATGAAGGAAAAAACAGGCTAGGGCAGGTTTATTAATGTTGGAGAAAACAGGCAAGGGCAGGTTTATTAATGAGGGAGAAAACAGGCTAGGGCAGGTTTATTAATGAGGGAGAAAACAGGCTAGGGCAGGTTTATTAATGAGGGAGAAAACAGGCTAGGACAGGTTTATTAATGAGGGAGAAAACAGGCTAGGGCAGGTTTATTAATGAGGGAGAAAACAGGCTAGGGCATGATTGTTAATGAGGGAGAAAACAGGCTAGGACAGGAAACTAACTATATATCATCATGTTATATAGAACTAACTGTCCATCATCATGTTATATAGAACTAACTGTCCATCATCATGTTATATAGAACTAACTGTCCATCATCATGTTATGTAGAACTGACTGTCCATCATCATGTTATATAGAACTAACTGTCCATCATCATGTTATATAGAACTAACTGTCCGTCATCATGTTATATAGAACTGACTGTCCATCATCATGTTATATAGAACTAACTGTCCATCATCATGTTATATAGAACCGTCCATCATCATGTTATGTAGAACTGACTGTCCATCATCATGTTATATAGAACTAACTGTCCATCATCATGATATATAGAACTGACTGTCCATCATCATGTTATATAGAACTAACTGTCCATCATCATGTTATACAGAACTAACTGTCCATCATCATGTTATATAGAACTGACTGTCCATCATCATGTTATATAGAACTAACTGTCCATCATCATGTTATATAGAACTGACTGTCCATCATCATGTTATATAGAACTAACTGTCCATCATCATGTTATATAGAACTAACTGTCCATCATCATGTTATATAGAACTGACTGTCCATCATCATGTTATATAGAATCATCATGTTATATAGAACCGTCCATCATCATGTTATATAGAACCGTCCATCATCATGTTATATAGAACTGACTGTCCATCATCATGTTATATAGAACTAACTGTCCATCATCATGTTATATAGAACTGACTGTCCATCATCATGTTATATAGAACTAACTGTCCATCATCATGTTATATAGTCCATCATCATGTTATATAGAACTAACTGTCCATCATCATGTTATATAGAACTGACTGTCCATCATCATGTTATATAGAACTAACTGTCCTATCATCATGTTATGTAGAACTGACTGTCTGTCCATCATCATGTTATATAGAACCGTCCATCATCATGTTATATACTAACTGTCCATCATCTAACTGTCCATCATCATGTTATATAGAACTAACTGTCCATCATCATGTTATATAGAACTAACTGTCCATCATCATGTTATATAGAACTGTCCATCATCATGTTATATAGAACTAACTGTCCATCATCATGTTATATAGAACATCATCATGTTATATAGTCCATCATCATGTTATATAGAACTAACTGTCCATCATCATGTTATATAGAACTAACTGTCCATCATCATGTTATATAGAACTAACTGTCCATCATCATGTTATATAGAACCGTCCATCATCATGTTATATAGAACTAACTGTCCATCATCATGATATATAGAACTAACTGTCCATCATCATGTTATATAGAACTAACTGTCCATCATCATGTTATATAGAACTGTCCATCATCATGTTATATAGAACTAACTGTCCATCATCATGTTATATAGAACTGACTGTCCATCATCATGATATATAGAACTAACTGTCCATCATCATGTTATATAGAACTAACTGTCCATCATCATGTTATATAGAACTAACTGTCCATCATCATGTTATATAGAACTAACTGTCCATCATCATGTTATATAGAACCGTCCATCATCATGTTATATAGAATCATCATGTTATATAGAACCATCATCATGTTATATAGAACTAACTGTCATGTTATATAGAAATCATCATGTTATATAGAACCGTCCATCATCATGTTATATAGAACTAACTGTCCATCATCATGATATATAGAACTAACTGTCAATCATCATGTTATATAGAACCGTCCATCATCATGATATATAGAACTAACTGTCAATCATCATGTTATATAGAACTAACTGTCCATCATCATGATATATAGAACTGACTGTCCATCATCATGATATATAGAACTGACTGTCCATCATCATGTTATATAGAACTGACTGTCCATCATCATGTTATATAGAACTGACTGTCCATCATCATGTTATATAGAACTAACTGTCCATCATCATGATATATAGAACTAACTGTCCATCATCATGATATATAGAACTAACTGTCCATCATCATGATATATAGAACTGACTGTCCATCATCATGTTATATAGAACTGACTGTCCATTATCATGTTATATAGAACTGACTGTCCATCATCATGTTATGTAGAACTAACTGTCCATCATCATGTTATATTGAACTAACTGTCCATCATCATGTTATATAGAACTAACTGTCCATCATCATGTTATATAGAACTAACTGTCCGTCATCATGTTATGTAGAACTGACTGTCCATCATCATGTTATATAGAACTAACTGTCCATCATCATGATATATAGAACTAACTGTCCATCATCATGATATATAGAACTAACTGTCCATCATCATGATATATAGAACTAACTGTCCATCATCATGTTATATAGAACTGACTGTCCATCATCATGTTATATAGAACTGACTGCCCATCATCATGATATATAGAACTAACTGTCCATCATCATGATATATAGAACTAACCATCATCATGTTATATAGAACTGACTGTCCATCATCATGTTATATAGAACTGACTGCCCATCATCATGATATATAGAACTAACTGTCCATCATCATGATATATAGAACTAACTGTCCATCATCATGATATATAGAACTAACTGTCCATCATCATGATATATAGAACTGTCCATCATCATGTTATATAGAACTGCTCCATCATCATGTTATATAGAACTGTCCATCATCATGTTATATAGAACTGTCCATCATCATGTTATATAGAACTGTCCATCATCATGTTATATTGAACTAACTGTCCATCATCATGTTATATAGAACTAACTGTCCATCATCATGTTATATAGAACTGCTCCATCATCATGTTATATTGAACTGTCCATCATCATGTTATATAGAACTGTCCATCATCATGTTATATTGAACCGTCCATCATCATGTTATATAGAACTGTCCATCATCATGTTATATAGAACTACTCCATCATCATGATATATAGAATAACTGTCCATCATCATGATTATACTAACTGTCCATCATCATGATATATAGAACTAACTGTCCATCATCATGATATATAGAACCGTCCATCATCATGATATATAGAACTAACCATCATCATGTTATATAGAACTGCTCATCATCATGTTATATAGAACTGTCCATCATCATGTTATATAGAACCGTCCATCATCATGTTATATAGAACTGTCCATCATCATGTTATATAGAACTGTCCATCATCATGTTATATTGAACCGTCCATCATCATGTTATATAGAACTGTCCATCATCATGTTATATTGAACTGTCCATCATCATGTTATATAGAACTGTCCATCATCATGTTATATTGCTCATCATCATGTTATATAGAACCGTCCATCATCATGTTATATAGAACCGTCCATCATCATGTTATATAGAACCGTCCATCATCATGTTATATAGAACCGTCCATCATCATGTTATATAGAACTAACTGTCCATCATCATGTTATATAGAACTGCTCATCATCATGTTATATAGAACTGTCCATCATCATGTTATATAGAACTGCTCATCATCATGTTATATTGAACCGTCCATCATCATGTTATATAGAACTGCTCATCATCATGTTATATTGAACAGTCCAATCATGTTATATAGAACCGTCCATCATCATGTTATATTGAACCGTCCATCATCATGTTATATTGAATCATCATGTTATATAGAACTCCATCATCATGTTATATTGAACTGTCCATCATCATGTTATATAGAACTAACATGTTATATTGTCCATCATCATGTTATATAGAACTGTCCATCATCATGTTATATAGAACTAATTGTCCATCATCATGTTATATAGAACTAACATGTTATATTGTCCATCATCATGTTATATTGAACCGTCCATCATCATGTTATATTGAACCGTCCATCATCACTGTTTGTTTGGGATAAAAATAATTTCTGTTGTCAGAAGGAACCTGAGTAAACCGGATACAAAACATGTTATTTTACCAAATGTGGTCTTATTTGCAATATTTTAAAAAACAATGTTTTGTACATTTGCTGCTGTGATAAATTGCATCTTATATAGTTTGCCTTTCTGTTGTGTTGTTGTTATATTACACAGCCAGTAGTTAGTTTGGTTTCCTTGAGTGCAAAGGCTTGCCCTCCATTTACCCACGAATACCCCTCCATGAAAACGCCAACAATTACAGTACATCAATTTCAACCATCAATCGTCTCATATTCTGTCAAATTCACACCGCAAGCATATAGTACTTTAGACTATAGGATCAATCCGGGCTCCCAAATGACACCCTATTCCATGTGGCCTGGTCAAAAGAAGTGCATTATATAGGGAATAGGGTGTCATTTGAGTCGCACCCTGAATACCATCTCTGAGGTTTATTTATTTGTTTTTCATTATTATTTTTACCTTTATTTAACCAGGCAAGTCAGTTAAAGAACAAACTCTTATTTTCAATGACGGTCTAGGAACAGTGGATTAACTGCCTGTTCAGGGGCAGAACGACAGATTTGAACCTTGTCAGCTCAGGGATTTGAAAATGCAACCTATCGGTTACTAGTCCAATGCTCTAACCACTAGGCTAGTTTTAATACCAATATCTAATATCTATTATTGGTACTAATATTTGCTCGTGACATATACGGTGGAAAGTTTTCAGCACTTCCTGTTAAACGGCGCCTAAATGGTTGGATAAATATTAGTGTCATTACAGACAGCTAATACTGCTAGTGTTGTTTGTTCTGCTCATCGTGACCGGATGGATCCTGTCTCTGTTTCTGTGTGTGTGTGTGTGTGTGTGTGTGTGTGTGTGTGTGTGTGTGTGTGTGTGTGTGTGTGTGTGTGTGTGTGTGTGTGTGTGTGTGTGTGTGTGTGTGTGTGTGTGTGTGTGTGTGTGTGTGTGTGTGTGTGTGTGTGTGTGTGTGTGTGTGTGTGTGTGTGTGTGACAGGCAGGTCAGTGCTATGGAAGTTACTGCATTGGTGTAAATTGAACATTCATGTACATTACCCATGCTGTGCCCAGCAGAAATCACTACTACAGAAAATGTCACTTCAACACACTTTCCATATCCTCTCCGCCATAACTCTGATATTACTAATATAAAAATACATTTTATATTTGACATGTGTTGCTTTGCATATTGAGTACTTTGTTGACAACAGAGTCCCCTCTGGCAATGAGGAAGAGAAACTCAACATCATAATTTCTATACAACCAACATCATCATATTTCTCTCTCTCTCTCTCTCTCTCTCTCTCTCTCTCTCTCTCTCTCTCTCTCTCTCTCTCTCCTCCCTCCCTCCCTCCCTCCCTCCCTCTCCTAGTGTCAGTCTGACATATTGTATATATATATATTATATATATTTCCATTGGTCATGCAGTGCACTTCCATAATGACTGTACTGTACGAAGAGTATTTCCTGAGCTGTCAAAAACTCAATGCCACATGCAGCGCTGTTCTAAGTTCTACCCCCCCCCCCTTTAAGATTTAGATGCACTATTGTAAAGTGACTGTTCTACTGGATGTCATAAGGTGAATGCACCAATTTGTAAGTCGCTCTGGATAAGAGCGTCTGCTAAATGACTTAAATGTAAATGTAAATGGGGATAGGAGTCCCACATTCTCTATAGATGTTCCGGGATTCATCCATCTAAGTTCTACTGAGTGAGAGGGATCGGAGTCCCACATTCCCTATAGATGTTCCGGGATGCATCCATCTAAGTTCTACTGAGTGAGGGGGATCGGAGTCCCACATTCCCTATAGATGTTCCGGGATTCATCCATCTAAGTTCTACTGAGTGAGGGGGATCGGAGTCCCACATTCCCTATAGATGTTCCGGGATGCATCCATCTAAGTTCTACTGAGTGAGGGGGATCGGAGTCCCACATTCCCTATAGATGTTCCAGGATGCATCCATCTAAGTTCTACTGAGTGCGGGGGATCGGAGTCCCACATTCCCTATAGATGTTCCGGGATTCATCCATCTAAGTTCTACTGAGTGAGGGGGATCGGAGTCCCACATTCTCTATAAATGTTCCGGGATGCATCCATCTAAGTTCTACTGAGTGAGGGGGATCGGAGTCCCACATTCCCTATACATGTTCCGGGATTCATCCATCTAAGTTCTACTCAGTGAGGGGGATCGGAGTCCCACATTCCCTATAGATGTTCCGGGATTCATCCATCTAAGTTCTACTGAGTGAACGGGGATCTATAGATGAGTCCCATCATTCCCTATAGATGTTCCGGGATGCATCCATCTAAGTTCTACTCAGTGAGGGGGATCGGAGTCCCACATTCCCTATACATGTTCCGGGATTCATCCATCTAAGTTCTACTGAGTGAGGGGGATCGGAGTCCCACATTCCCTCTACATGTTCCAGGATTCATCCATCTAAGTTCTACTGAGTGAAGGGGAACGGAGTCCCACATTCCCTATAGATGTTCCGGAATGCATCCATCTAAGTTCTACTGAGTGAGGGGGATCGGAGTCCCACATTCCCTATAGATGTTCCGGGATTCATCCATCTAAGTTCTACTGAGTGAGGGGGATCGGAGTCCCACATTCCCTATAGATGTTCCGGGATTCATCCATCTAAGTTCTACTGAGTGAGGGGGATCGGAGTCCCACATTCCCTATAGATGTTCCGGGATGCATCCATCTAAGTTCTACTGAGTGAGGGGGATCGGAGTCCCACATTCCCTATAGATGTTCCGGGATGCATCCATCTAAGTTCTACTCAGTGAGGGGGATCGGAGTCCCACATTCCCTATACATGTTCCGGGATTCATCCATCTAAGTTCTACTGAGTGAGGGGGATCGGAGTGCCACATTCCCTCTACATGTTCCGGGATTCATCCATCTAAGTTCTACTGAGTGAAGGGGAACGGAGTCCCACATTCCCTATAGATGTTCCGGAATGCATCCATCTAAGTTCTACTGAGTGAGGGGGATCTGAGTCCCATATTCCCTATAGATGTTCCGGGATTCATCCATCTAAGTTCTACTGAGTGAGGGGGATCGGAGTCCCACATTCCCTATAGATGTTCCCGGATTCATCCAATGGCATTGAGGACACATCAGTCATCAGCTTCATCAATAAGTGCATCGCCGATGTTGTCCCCACAGTGACTGTACGTACATACCCCAACCAGAAGCCATGGATTACTGAGCTAAAGGGTAGACCTGCTGATTTCAAGGAGTTTGTCTCTAACCCTGATGTTTATAAGAAATCCCGCTATGACCTCTGACGAACCATCAAACAGGCAAAGCGTTAATACAGGACTAAGACTGAATCTTAGTCCTGTTGATGCTTGGCGGATGGGGCAGGGCTTGAAAACTGTTACGGACTTCAAAGAGTAGCCCAGCCACGAGCTGCCCAGAGACTCAAGCCTACCAGACGAGCTAAATTACTTCTATGCTGGCTTCGAGGCAAGCAACACTGAAAAATGCATGAGAGCACCAGCTGTTCCTTCCCGGACGACTGTGCAATCATGCTCTCAGTAGCCGATGTGAGTAAGACCTTTAAACAGGTCAACATTCACAAGGCCGCAAGGCCAGACGGATTACCAGGATGTATACTCAAAGCATGCGCTGCCCATCTGGCAAGTATTTTCAAACTGTCCCTGACTGAGTCTGTAATACATACATGTTTCAAGCAGACCACCATAGTCCCTGAACCTTAGAACGCCAATGGAACCTGCCTAAATGACTACCGACCCGTAGCTCTCACGTCTGTAGCCATGAAGTGCTTTGAAAGGCTGGTCAAGTCTCACATCAACACCATCATCCCAGAAACTCTAGACCCACTCCAATTTGCATACCGCCCCAACAGATCAACAGAAGACGCCATCTCTACTGCAGTTTTCCACATGGACAGAAGGACATTGACTATAGCTCAGCGTTCAACACCATAGTGCCCTCAAAGCACATCATTAAGCCAAGGACCCTGGGGCTAAACACCTTCCTCTGCAACTGGATCCTGGACTTCCTGACGGGCTGGCCCAGGTGGTAAGGGCAGGTACCAACACATCCGCCACGCTGATCCTCAACACAGGGTCCCCTCAGGGGTCCTTTGTCCCCTCCTGTACTCCCTGTTCACCCATGACTACATGGCCAAGCACGATTTCAACACAACGGCGCTAGGTCTGATCACCGACAAAAATGAGACAGCCTATAGGGAGGAGGTCAGAGACAACAACAACCTCTTCCTCAACGTGATCAAGACAAAGGAGATCGTGGACTACAGGAAAAGGAGGGCCGGGCACACCCCAATTCTCATCAACGGGGCTGTAGTGGAGCAGGTTAAGAGCTTCAAGTTCCTTGGTTTCTGCATCACCAACAAACTATCATGGTCCAAACACACCAAGACAGTCTTGAATAGGGCACGTCAACACCTTTTCATCACTCAGGAGACTGAAAATATTTGGTATGGGTCCCCAGATCCTCAAAAAGTTATACAGCCTCACCATTGAGAGCATCCTGACCGGTTGCATCACTGCCTGGTATGGCAACTGCTCGGCCTCCGACTGCAAGGCGCTACAGTACGGCCCGGTACATCACTGGGGCGAAGCTTCTTGCCATCCAGGATCTCCATACCAGGCGGTGTCAGAGGAAGACCCTAAATATTGCCAAAGACTTAGCCACCCTGTTCTGTCAGCTACTGCATGGCAAGTGGTACAGGAGCACCAAGTCTAGGTCCAAAAGTCTTCTCAACAGCACCTACCCCCAAGCCATAAGACCCAAACTATTTGCATCCCCCCCCCACCCCCCTTTTTTTACCCTGCCGCTACTCTCTGTTTATTATCTATGCATAGTCAATTTACCCCTAGCTACATGTAAATATTACCTCAATTACATCCACTAACCGGTGGCCCCCAAGACCCCCACCCTAACTCTCTGTTTATTATCTATGCATAGTCAAACTAGCTACATTGCATTACCTCCGTCCACTAACCGGTGGCCCCTGGACTACCCAGACCCCTCTTTTACCCTACCGCTACTCTCTGTTTATTATCTATGCATAGTCACTTTACCCCTACATACATGTAAATATTACCTCAATTACCTCCACAAACCTGTACCCCCCACACATTGATTCTGTACCGTTACCCACTGTATATAGCCTCGTTATTGTTATTTTATCGTGACTATTTATTTAATTTTTTAAAACTTTATTTCATTTAGTAAATATTTTCTCTTTCTTTAAACAGCATTGTTGGTAAGTAAGCATTTCACAGCTAAGGCTGTTGTATTCGGCGCACGTGACGAATAACATTTGTTTTGATTTGACATTTGATTTGCTTCCAACACTCAGCAAACTGGATGCAGTTTATCACAGTGCCATCCGTTTTGTCACTAAAGCACCTTATACCACCCACCACTGCGACTTGTATGCTCTAGTCGGCTGGCCCACGCTACATATTCGTCGCCAGACCCACTGGCTCCAGGTCATCTACAAGGCCATGCTAGGTAAAGCTCCGCCTTATCTCAGTTCACTGGTCACGATGGCAACACCCATCCGTAGCACGCGCTCCAGCAGGTGTATCTCACTGATCATCCCTAAAGCCAACACCTCATTCGGCCGTCTTTCGTTCCAGTTCTCTGCTGCCTGTGACTGGAACGAATTGCAAAAATCGCTGAAGTTGGAGACTTTTATCTCCCTCACCAACTTCAAACATCAGCTATCCGAGCAGCTAACCGATCGCTGCAGCTGTACATAACCTATAGGAATATAGCCCACCCATTTTCACCTACCTCATTCCCATACTGTTTTTATACTGTTTTTATTTATTTATTTTTCTGCTCTTTTGCACACCAATATCTCTACCTGTACATGACCATCTGATCATTTATCACTCCAGTGTTAATCTGCAAAATTGTATTATTCGCCTACCTCCTCATGCCTTTTGCACACATTGTATATAGACTGCCCTTTTTTCTACTGTGTTATTGACTTGTTAATTGTTTATTCCATGTGTAACTCTGTGTTGTCTGTTCACACTGCTATGCTTTATCTTGGCCAGGTCGCAGTTGCAAATGAGAACTTGTTCTCAACTAGCCTACCTGGTTAAATAAAGGTGAAATAAAATAAATAAATAAAATAAATAAAGGATGGCTGTCGACCTGAAAGGTGTTCGGATTGGGAACATTATTTGCTGTATGTTCCATAATGAAATGTATTTTTCTCTGTGAAAATATAAGATTAGTTTGGGATTGATGTTAAATAGAAAGTAATTGAGTAATTCTTAATAAGAATTAATTTCTGAGGGATATATCATGAGTGTCAATACTTTGGAGGTCAGTGTATGTGAGTTAAAAACAGCAACATGTCACTAACTACTGTCCTTGCAGTCACTAACTGCTGCCCCTACTGTCACTAACTGCTGTCCCTACTGTCACTAGCTGCTGTCACTAGCTGCTGTCACTAGCTGCTGTCACTAGCTGCTGCCCCTACTGTCACTAGCTGCTGTCACTAACTGCTGTCCCTACTGTCACTAACTGCTGTCCCTACTGTTACTAACTTCTGTCCCTACTGTCACTAACTGCTGCCCCTACTGTCACTAACTGCTGTCCCTACTGTCACTAGCTGCTGTCACTAGCTGCTGTCACTAACTGCTGCCCCTTCTATCACTAACTGCTGTCACTAACTGCTGTCCCTTCTGTCACTAACTGCTGTCCATGATTTCACTAACTACTGTCCCTTCTGTCACTAACTGCTGTCACTAGCTGCTGTCACTGACTGCTGTCCCTACTGTTAATAACTGGTGTCACTAACTGCTGTCCCTTCTGTCACTAACTGCTGACACTAGCTGATGTTACTGACTGCTGTCCCTACTGTCACTAGCTGCTGTCACTAACTGCTGTCCCTACTGTTATTAGCTGCTGTCACTAACTGCTGCCCCTACTGTCACTAGCTGCTGTCACTAACTGCTGTCCCTACTGTCACTAGCTGCTGTCACTAGCTGCTGCCCCTACTCTCACTAGCTGCTGTCACTAACTGCTGCCCCTACTGTCACTAACTGCTGCCCCTACTGTCACTAGCTGCTGTCACTAGCTGCTGTCACTAACTGCGGTCCCTTCTATCACTAACTGCTGTCACTAACTGCTGTCACTAACTGCTGCTACTGCTGTCACTAACTACTGTCCCTTCTGTCGGTAACTACTGTCCCTGCTGTTACTAACTGCTGTCCCTGCTGTCACTAACCACTGCCCCTGCTGTCACAAACTGCTGCCCCTACTGTCACTAACTGCTGCCCCTACTGTCACTAGCTGCTGTCACTAGCTGCTGTCACTAACTGCTGTCCCTTCTATCACTAACTGCTGTCACTAGCTGCTGTCACTAACAACTATCCCTTCTGTCACTAACTGCTGTCCCTTCTGTCACTAACTGCTGTCCCTGCTGTCACTAGCTGCTGTCCCTGCTGTCACTAACTACTGTCCCTTCTATCACTAACTGCTGTCACTAACTGCTGTCACTAACAACTGTCCCTTCTGTCACTAACTGCTGTCCCTGCTGTCACTAACTGCTGTCCCTGCTGTCACTAACTACCGTCCCTGCTGTCACTAACTACCGTCCCTGCTGGCACTAACTGCTGTCCCTGCTGTCACTAACTGCTGTCCCTGCTGTCACTAAATACTGTCCCTGCTGTCACTAACTACTGTCCCTGCTGTCACTAACTGCTGACCCTGCTGTCATTACCTACTGTCCCTGCTGTCACTAACTGCTGTCCCTGCAGTCACTAACTACTGTCCCTGCTGTCACTAACTGCTGTCCCTGCTGTCACTAACTGAAACCTGTTGAACACTGAAAACGGAACTAAAGTCCTCGGTTTAAAAGCTGACAGGGTTTTTATATTATTTTATTTTATTTTGAATCCTGCGACTCTGTTGGGCTAAACTGCTGTGAGCGTTGCTATCTGTCCTGGGATCCTACCAGATTCCGCATAGGGGGAGAGACACCAACTGAACTGACAGAGACCAGAAGCAGCTTTGCCGCCCTGGATCCAGAGGTTCCTCTTCTTCTTTGGTGGCATTCCAATCCAGATCGAATCCGGAGGTACCTGCGTCTTCATCCTCGTCTCTGTCTCCCTCTCCGGTGGCTACTACCTCGGGTTCAGATCCTCGGAGCTCCCAGCCTCACCAGACTGTGAGACTGCCTGAGAGACCAGCCCATTCAACATCACCAGCTGTCATCATAGGCAGCTCTATGTTGAGAAACATCTCGGTCCCCAAGGCAAACCCTGTGCTACCCAGCAGCACGAGTATGGGACATAACAAGGCTGCTTCTGACTGTTCTACCACAGATGCCAGGAGCTGACACTGTTGTAGTCTATGTGGGGTCGAACGACATCAGGAGGGCTAGCTCGGAACATTTGAAAATGGATTTTAAAGAACTGATTTTAGCGTTAAAAGACTCCCAAAAACGGCCAACAATTCCAGGTCCAGTGTGGAAGATTCAGCAGACTGCTGGCATTACACGTCTGGCTAAAAGACTGTAGCTCTGCTGGAGGCATTACACGTCTGGCTAAAAGACTGTAGCTCTGCTGGAGGCATTACACGTCTGGCTAAAAGACTGTAGCTCTGCTGGAGGCATTACACGTCTGGCTAAAAGACTGTAGCTCTGCTGGAGTCATTACACGTCTGGCTAAAAGACTGTAGCTCTGCTGGAGTCACTTTTATTGATGACTTTGACACCTTCTGGAAACAGAAGATACTGTACAGGAATGACGGAGTCCATCCAAATCATCTTGGCTCCTGGACTCTGTCCACGCATTTCAATACTGCGTTGAAACAATGACTGGTAAATGATCCAAGACCAGCTCAGTTAATCCCTACCATTGTGACAATGAGTCGTTATAATGCTGCATCAAATGTACATGATCTTAAGGGCATTGGCAAACATAATGCAAGTCATTTAATGTATGTACCCCTAATTGCACCGAATACATCTGTTTATCCTACAGCTATTGTAAGCAGTAATCATGAGCCTATAAACCAGAGTTACACTGTTAGCACTGAGCCTCTGTGCAATAGTAGGAAGACAACTTTCTGCAGCTCACCCTGCACTATCAGCTCTAGTCTACCTCTGATAAGCTTCCCAGGAAAGCATTAAAAACAATCAGCAACCCAGAAAAGTGGTACAAATAGATCATATTAACATATGTAGCCTGAGAAACAAGGTCCATAAAGTAAATAACTTGCTTGTAACAGATGACATTCATATTCATTTACATTTACATTTACATTTAAGTCATTTAGCAGACGCTCTTATCCAGAGCGACTTACAAATTGGTGCATTCACCTTATGACATCCAGTGGAACAGTCACTTTACAATAGTGCATCTAAATCTTAAAGGGGGGGTGAGAGGGATTACTTATCCTATCCTAGGTATTCCTTAAAGAGGTGGGGTTTCAGGTGTCTCCGGAAGGTGGTGATTGACTCCGCTGTCCTGGCGTCGTGAGGGAGTTTGTTCCACCATTGGGGGGCCAGAGCAGCGAACAGTTTTGACTGGGCTGAGCGGGAGCTGTACTTCCTCAGTGGTAGGGAGGCGAGCAGGCCAGAGGTGGATGAACGCAGTGCCCTTGTTTGGGTGTAGGGCCTGATCAGAGCCTGGAGGTACTGAGGTGCCGTTCCCCTCACAGCTCCGTAGGCAAGCACCATGGTCTTGTAGCGGATGCGAGCTTCAACTGGAAGCCAGTGGAGAGAACGGAGGAGCGGGGTGACGTGAGAGAACTTGGGAAGGTTGAACACCAGACGGGCTGCGGCGTTCTGGATGAGTTGAAGGGGTTTAATGGCACAGGCAGGGAGCCCAGCCAACAGCGAGTTGCAGTAATCCAGACGGGAGATGACAAGTGCCTGGATTAGGACCTGCGCCGCTTCCTGTGTGAGGCAGGGTCGTACTCTGCGGATGTTGTAGAGCATGAACCTACAGGAACGGGCCACCGCCTTGATTATTCAGACTATCTCTGAAACTCACTTAGACCTTTGATGATACATGGTTACCGAAATGACAGAAATGCCAAAGGTGGAGGTGTTGCTGTTTACATTCAGAACCACATTCCTGTAAAGCTTAGAGAGGATCTCATGTTAAATCCTGTGGAAGTAAAATGGCTACAGGTTCACCTGCCTCACCTAAAGCCCATTCTGGTGGGAAGCTGCTATAGACCACCAAGTGTTAACAGTCAGTATCTGGATAATGTTAAATACTGTTGTAGTAATATGGCTACAGGTTCATCTGCCTCACCTAAAGCCCATTCTGGTGGGAAGCTGCTATAGACAGTCAGATTCTGGATAATGTTAAATACTGTTGAAGTAATATGGCTACAGGTTCATCTACCTCACCTAAAGCCCATTCTGGTGGGAAGCTGCTATAGACCAGCAAGTGCTAACAGTCAGTATCTGGATAATGTTAAATACTGTTGTAGTAATATGGCTACAGGTTCATCTGCCTCACCTAAAGCCCATTCTGGTGGGAAGCTGCTATAGACCAGCAAGTGCTAACAGTCAGTATCTAGATAATATGTGTGAAATGCTTGATAATATATGTGATATCAACAGAGAAGTATATTTTCCGGGTTATTTAATTATTATTATTTATTTATTTTCACCTTTATTTAACCAGGTAGGCTAGTTGACTGGCTTTCATCTAGCTGCCCACTCAGGAAAAAACTTCAAGCTGTAACTAGTGCCTGCATCCTGGTTCAGGTTATCAGTCAACCTACCAGGGTAGTTACAAACAGCACAGGAATTAAATCATCAATATGTATTGATCACATCTTTACTAATGCTACAGAAATGTGCTGTAAAGCAGTATCCAAACTCGTAGGATGTAGTGATCACAATATAGTAGCCGTATCTAGGAAAATCGCGTTCTAAAGGCTGGGCCTTCGGAAAGTTAGTGTATAAGAGATCATACATTAAGTTTTGTAGTGATTCCTACGTTGTAGATGCAAAGAATATTTGTTGGTCCGTAGTGTGTAACGAGGAGCAACCAGACGCTGCACTTGAAACTACTTATTCCAGTTACGAAGAAAATTACTGTAAAAAACTGTTAAATCCCTGTATGTCACGCCTTGGTCTTAGTATTTTGTGTTTTCGTTATATATTTGGTCAGGCCAGGGTGTGACATGGGTTTATATGTTGTGTTTCGTATTGGGGTTTTGTAGGCATTGGGATTGTGGCTGAGTAGGGGTGTAGCATAGGTTGGCTGCCTGAGGCGGTTCTCAATCAGAGTCAGATGATTCTCGTTGTCTCTGATTGGGAACCGTATTTAGGTAGCCGGGGTTTCACTGTGTATTTCGTGGGTGATTGTTCCTGTCTCTGTGTAGTGTTCACCAGATAGGCTGTATTAGGTTTCACGTTCCGTTTGTTGTTTTTGTTTAAGTTATTTCATGTATCGCGATCTCTTCATTAAAGACATGAGTAACCACCACGCTGCATTTCGGTCCGACTCTCTTTCGACAAATGAAGAACGCCGTTACAGAATCACCCACCACACACGGACCGAGTGGCGTGGTAACAGGCAGCGACAGCATGAGCAGCGAAAGGAGGATTAATTATTCAGAGAATGGACATGGGAAGACGTGTTGGATGGCAAAGGTTGTTACACTTTTGAGGAGATACTGTCCGGAAGAGATTGCCTCCCATGGGAACAGGTGGAGGCACTTAGGAGAGCAGAGGCAGCAGGAGATAGGAGCCGACGATACGAGGGAACACGGTTGGCAAGGAAGCCCGAAAAGCAGCCCAAAAACATTATTGGGGGGGGGCTTACAGGGAGTATGGCTACGCCAGGTAGGAGACCTGCGCAAACTCCCTGTGCTTACCGGGGGGCTAGAGAGACCGGGCAGGCACCGTGTTATGCAGTGGTGCGCACGGTGTCCCCAGTGCGGGTGCATAGCCCGGTGTGGTATATTTCAGCTCCGCGTATCGGCCGGGCTAGATTGAGCCAAATGCCATGAAGCCGGCTCTACGCATCTGGTCCCCAGTGCGTCTCCTTGGGCCGGCTTACATGGCACCAGCCTTGAGCTCGGTGTCTCCGGTTCGCCTACATAGCCCAGTGCGGGCTATTCCACCTCGCCGCACTGGCAGGGCGACCGAGAGTATTCAACCGGGTAAGGTTGGGCAGGCTCGGTGCTCAAGAGCTCCAGTGCGCCTGCACGTTCCGGTCTATTCAGAGCCAACTCTCCTTGTTTATCGTGAGGAGCCAAGGAGGAGACCAGAACCAGAGCCGGTGTTAGAGGTGAGCGAAGCAGAGACTGTGAAGGAGTTAATGGGGAAAGTGGAGGAGAGAGTAATGAGGGAGTTGCTAGTATGGTGATATAGGTACGATATTCGTCCGATGGAGCGTGTCGGGGATTTAATGGCACCTGGGTCAGCGCTCCATACTCGTCCTGAGGTGCGTGTTAGTCGGCTGGTGAAAAATGTGCCAGCCTCAAGCACCAGGCCTCCTGTGTACCTACCTAGCCTTGCATGTCCTGTGCCAGTCCTGCTCTCAGGCTCTCCAGTACACCTTCACGGTCCAGTCCATCCTGTGCCACCTTCACACACCAGTCCTCCGGTAGCAGCTCCCCGCACCAGGCTTCCTGTGCGTGTCCTCGATCCTGTAGCACCAGTTCCAGCACCACGCACCAGGCCGTCAGTGCGCCTCGCCTGTTCAGCACAGCCAGAGCCTTCCTTCCCTCCTGCGCTACCGGAGTCTCCTGTATGTTCAGCGCTATCAGAGCCTTCCTTCCCTCCTGCGCTGCTGGAGTCTCCTGTCTGTTCAGCGCTATCAGAGCCTTCCTTCCCTCCTGCGCTGTCAGAGTCTCCCACCTGTTCAGGCATATCAGAGCCTTCCTCCTCTACAGCGCTGCCGGAGCCTCCTGCCTGTTCGGAGCAGCCTGAGCTGTCAGTCTGCATGAAGCAGCCAGAGCTGCCAGTCTGCAAGGAGCTGCTAGTCTGCAAGGAGCTGCTAGTCTGCAAGGAGCTGCCAGTCTGCAAGGTGCTGCCAGCCTGCATGGAGCAGTCAGAGCTGTCAGCCTGCATGGAGCAGTCAGAGCTGTCAGTCTGTATGAAGCAGCCAGAGCTGTCAGTCTGCAAGGAGCTGCTAGTCTGCATGGAGCTGCCAGTCTGCAAGGTGCTGCCAGCCTGCATGGAGCAGTCTGTCTGTATGAAGCAGCCAGAGCTCAGTCTAGCTCTGTCAAGGAGCTGCCAGTCTGCAAGGTGCTGCCAGCCTGCATGGAGCAGTCAGAGCTGTCAGCCTGCATGGAGCAGTCAGAGCTGTCAGCCTGCATGGAGCAGTCAGAGCTGTCAGCCTGCATGGAGCAGTCAGAACTGTCAGCCTGCATGGAGCAGTCAGAGCTGTCAGTCTGTATGAAGCAGCCAGTGCTGTCAGTCTGCATGAAGCAGCCAGATCTGTCAGTCTGTAAGAAGCAGCCAGAGCTGTCAGTCTGCAAGGAGCTGTCAGTCTGCATGGAGCAGCCAGAGCTGTCAGTCTGCATAGAGCAGCTAGATCCTAGGGTGGATTATCCCAGGAAGCAAAGGGGAGGAACTAGGACATTAATGGAGTGGGGTCCACGTCCCGAGCCGGAACCGCCACCATGGACAGACGCCCACCCGGACCCTCCCTATGGTTTTGAGGTGCGTCCGGGAGTCTGCACCTTAGGGGGGGGGGGGGTTCTGTCACGCCTTGGTCTTAGTATTTTGTGTTTTCATTATATATTTGGTCAGGCCAGGGTGTGACATGGGTTTATATGTTGTGTTTCGTATTGGGATTTTGTAGGCATTGGGATTGCGGCTGAGTAGGGGTGTAGCATAGGTTGGCTGCCTGAGGCGGTTCTCAATCAGAGTCAGGTGATTCTCGTTGTCTCTGATTGGGAACCGTATTTAGGTAGCCGGGGTTTCACTGTGTATTTCGTGGGTGATTGTTCCTGTCTCTGTGTAGTGTTCACCAGATAGGCTGTAATTAGGTTTCACGTTCCGTTTGTTGTTTTTGTTTAAGTTAGTTCATGTATCGCAATCTCTTCATTAAAGATATGAGTAACCACCACGCCACATTTCGGTCCGACTCTCTTTCGACAAACGAAGAACGCCGTTACAGAATCACCCACCACACACGGACCGAGTGGCGTGGTAACAGGCAGCGACAGCATGAGCAGCGAAAGGAGGATTAATTATTCCGTTACACTGTATGGTTGAGAAGGATGAGGCAACAGGTATGGCAATTAAGTCTGGCAGCCCAACTGATTGGCAAACGTATTGCAAATTAAGACATCATGTGACTAAACTAAATATAAAGAAAAATTAACTATGAACCAAAGATAAATTATATAAAGAATGAAAAAAAGACAACTCTGCTCCTCCATTCATTGAATCAGATGGCTCATTTGTTACAAAGCCCACTGATTTTGAAACTACTTGAATTACTTTTTCATTGTCAAGATTAGCAAATTTAGAAATGACATTCCAGCCACAAACGCTGACACTACACATCGAACTTTATCAGACCAAATTATGAAAGGCAAGCATTGTACTTTTGAATGCTGTAAAGTCAGTGTGGAAGAGGTGAAAAAAAAGTATTGTTGTCTATAAACAATGACAAGCCAACAGGGTCTGACAATCTAGATGGAAAATGACTGAGGACAATAGCAGACGATATTGCCACTCCTATTTGCCACATCTTCAATTTAAGCATTTACTGGAAAGGGTGTGCCCTCAGACCTGGAGGGAAGCTAAAGTCATTCTGCTACCCAACAACACTATCAACAAGGCAGGTCCTACAGGCCCTAGTTTCTACCTTCTTAACAGCACTATCAACAAGGCAGGTCCTACAGGCCCTAGTTTCTACCTTCTTAACAGCACTATAAACAAGGCAGGTCCTACAGGCCCTAGTTTCTACCTGCTTAACAGCACTATCAACAAGGCAGGTCCTACAGGCCCTAGTTTTGTCACACCCTGACTACTGTTCAGTCATGTGGTCAGGTGCCACAAAAAATGACTTAGAAAAATTGCAATTGGCTCAGAACAGGGCAGCACGGCTGGCCCTCAGAACAGGGCAGCATGGCTGGCCCTCAGAACAGGGCAGCACGGCTGGCCCTCAGGACAGGGCAGCACGGCTGGCCCTCAGGACAGGGCAGCACGGCTGGCCCTCAGGACAGGGCAGCATGGCTGGCCCTTGGATGAACACAGAGAAAGAATATTAATACTATGCATGTGAATCTCTCCTGGCTCAAAGTGGAGGAGAGATTGACTTCATCACGGCATGTATTTATGAGAGGTATTGACATGTTGAATGCACCGAGCTGTCTGTTTAATAAAAGACTAGCACACAGCACACATGCATACCCCACAAGACATGCCACAAGAGGTCTCTTCACAGTCCCCAATTCCAGAACACAGTACTACATAGAGCCATGACTACATGGAACTCTATTCCACAGTACTACATAGAGTCATGACTACATGGAACTCTATTCCACAGTACTACATAGAGCCATGACTACATGGAACTCTATTCCACAGTACTACATAGAGCCATGACTACATGGAACTCTATTCCACAGTACTACATAGAGCCATGACTACATGGAACTCTATTCCACAGTACTACATAGAGTCATGACTACATGGAACTCTATTCCACAGTACTACATAGAGCCATGACTACATGGAACTCTATTCCACAGTACTACATAGAGCCATGACTACATGGAACTCTATTCCACAGTACTACATAGAGCCATGACTACATGGAACTCTATTCCACAGTACTACATAGAGACATGACTACATGGAACTCTATTCCACAGTACTACATAGAGCCATGACTACATGGAACTCTATTCCACAGTACTACATAGAGCCATGACTACATGGAACTATATTCCACATCAAGTAACTGATGCAGCAGGAGAGTCAGATTTAAAAACAGATCAAATACAATATATGGAACAGCGGGGACTGTGAAGCAACACAAACGTTAGCACACACACACACACACACACACACACACACACACACACACACACACACACACACACACACACACACACACACACACACACACACACACACACACACACACACACACACACACACACACACACACACACACACACCATAACATACGCACTATACATACACTTGGATTTAGTACTGTAGATATGTGGTAGTGGTGGAGAAGGGGCCTGAGGGCACACAGTGTGTTGTAGGTATGTGGTAGTGGTGGAGAAGGGGCCTGAGGGCACACAGTGTGTTGTAGTTATGTAGTGGAGTAGGGGCCTGAGGGCACACAGTGTGTTGTAGATATGTGGTGGAGTAGGGGTCTGAGGGCACACAGTGTGTTGTAGTTATGTGGTGGAGTAGGGGCCTGAGGGCACACAGTGTGTTGTAGATATGTGGTAGTGGTGGAGAAGGGGCCTGAGGGCACACAGTGTGTTGTAGTTATGTAGTGGAGTAGGGGCCTGAGGGCACACAGTGTGTTGTAGATATGTGGTGGAGTAGGGGTCTGAGGGCACACAGTGTGTTGTAGTTATGTGGTGGAGTAGGGGCCTGAGGGCACACAGTGTGTTGTAGATATGTGGTGGAGTAGGGGCCTGAGGGCACACAGTGTGTTGTAGTTATGTGGTGGAGTAGGGGCCTGAGGGCACACAGTGTGTTGTAGATATGTAGTAGTGGTGGAGTAGGGGCCTGAGGGCACACAGTGTGTTGTAGATATGTGGTGGAGTAGGGGCCTGAGGGCACACAGTGTGTTGTAGATATGTGGTGGAGTAGGGGCCTGAGGACACACAGTGTGTTGTAGGTATGTGGTGGAGTAGGGGACTGAGGGCACACAGTGTGTTGTAGATATGTGGTGGAGGAGGGGCCTGAGGGCACAGTGTGTTGTAGATATGTGGTGGAGGACAGTGTGTTGTAGTTATGTGGTGGAGTAGGGGCCTGAGGGCACACAGTGTGTTGTAGATATGTGGTGGAGGAGGGGCCTGAGGGCACACAGTGTGTTGTAGATATGTGGTGGAGGAGGGGCCTGAGGGCACACAGTGTGTTGTAGTTATGTGGTAGTGGTGGAGTAGGGGCCTGAGGACACACAGTGTGTTGTAGGTATGTGGTGGAGAAGGGGCCTGAGGACACACAGTGTGTTGTAGATATGTGGTGGAGTAGGGGCCTGAGGACACACAGTGTGTTGTAGATATGTGGTGGAGGAGGGGCCTGAGGGCACACAGTGTGTTGTAGATATGTGGTGGAGGAGGGGCCTGAGGGCACACAGTGTGTTGTAGTTATGTGGTAGTGGTGGAGTAGGGGCCTGAGGGCACACAGTGTGTTGTAGATATGTGGTGGAGTAGGGGCCTGAGGGCACACAGTGTGTTGTAGATATGTGGTGGAGGAGGGGCCTGAGGGCACACAGTGTGTTGTAGTTATGTGGTAGTGGTGGAGTAGGGGCCTGAGGACACACAGTGTGTTGTAGGTATGTGGTGGAGTAGGGGCCTGAGGGCACACAGTGTGTTGTAGATATGTGGTGGAGGAGGGGCCTGAGGGCACACAGTGTGTTGTAGATATGTGGTGGAGGAGGGGCCTGAGGGCACACAGTGTGTTGTAGATATGTGGTGGAGGAGGGGCCTGAGGGCACACAGTGTGTTGTAGGTATGTGGTAGTGGTGGAGGAGGGGCCTGAGGACACACAGTGTGCCTTAAGCATTTCACTGCACCTTGTATACATGCTGTAAACTGTGGACAAAAATATATTTTTTATTTGAAAGAACTGAAGAGCAGCATGCTACTGACCATCTCTTTGCTCAGCTTTAAAGTAAATGTCCATACTGTTGGATTGCATCCCAAATAGCTCCCTATACCATTTAACGTGCACTACTTTAGACCAGGACCAATAGGAGGGCCCATAAGACTGGTCAATAGTAGTGCACTATATTGTGAATAGGTTTCCAATGGGGACGTATGGGATCTTTTTTAATTGCCTTTTTTCCTTTCAATAGTGTAAACATGATGTGTTGCTCAGTGATATAGCTATAAAGACTGGGAGGTTTTTTTGTCTGTTTGTTTCTACCAGGGGATTACAATTAGCAACAGGCTTGCAGTGCTATGAGGCTGAGAATTAGACACGTTTAAACATATTGAATTCACAAGGGTATCTAGACTGTCTAGAGAACTGTATAAAACAGAAAGAAGGGCTATACCCCCTTGGGGGCCAAGTTGGAGGTTCAGTTTAAAGGATCAGCCAAATTAAATAATAGATGTCACCTGATAGAACGCTACATTGTAGCTGGTCCCATCTGATAACCTGGCACATGTTAGCCCTATGCGATCATCATGAGGTGGCAAGTTTTATTCCCTGTAACAAATTCTTTGTCAGCCTATTAACCTATTTGGGATAGGGGGCAGTTTTTTCATGTTCGGATGAAAAACGTGCCCAGAATAAAACTCAGGCCCAGAAGCTACTATATGCATACTATTAGTAGATTCTGATAGCAAACACTCTTAAGTTTCTAAAATTGTTTGAATGGTGTCTGTGAGTATAACAGAACTCATATGGCAGGCATAAACCTTAGAAAAAATCCAACCAGGAAGTGGGAAATCTGAGGTTTGTAGTGTTTCAACTCTTTGCCTATCCAAGATTCGGTGTAAATTTGGTCCGATTGCACTTCCCAAGGCTTCCACTAGAGGTCAACAGTCTTTAGAGCCTTGTTTGAGGCTTCTACAATGAAGGGGGAGCGAATAAGAGCTGTTTGACTAAGGGGTCTGGCAGAATGCCATGACCTAAGCCATGCGTGCGGCCGTGAGAACGAGCTGTGTTCCCTTTAATTTATAAAGACAAAGGAATTGTCCGGTTGAAACATTGTTGAAGATTTATGATAAAAACATCCTAAAATTTTATTCTATACTTAACTTGGCATGTTTCTACAAACTGTAATATAATTTTTGGGACTCCTCGTCTGGACTTTCGTCTGGACTTTCGTCTGGACTTTCGTCTGGACTTTCGTCTGGATTTGCCCGCGCCGTGTGAATTTCGATTGGTGAACTAAGCGCGCCAACAGAAAGGAGGTATTTGGACATAAAGATGAACTTTATCGAACAAAACAAACATTTATTGTGGAACTGGGATTCCTGGGAGTGCATTATGTTGAAGATCATCAAAGGTAAGTGAATATTTCTAAAGCTATTTCTGACTTTTACTGACTCCACAACATGGTGGGTATCTGTATGGCTTGTTTTTTTGGCTTAGCGCTGTACTCAGATTATTGCATGGTTTGCTTTTTCCGTAAAGCTTTTTTAAAAATCTGACACAGCAGTTGCATCAAGGAGAAGGAGAAGTATATATTTAATTTCTATACACTTGTATCTTTTATCAAAGTTTATGATGAGTATTTCTGTAAATTGATGTAGCAAATTATCCGGATGTTTTCGAGGCACAATAAAAGTCTGAAACTATGTCTTGTGACACTAGACACATTAGACACTTTACTGCCATACTGTGTCCAACCCGTGTTTCATTATCTCTCTGCCATACTGTGTTTATTTATCTCTCTGCAATACTGTGTTTCATTATCCCTCTGCCATACTGTGTTTATTTATCTCTCTGCAATACTGTGTTTCATTATCTCTCTGCCATACTGTTTCCAACCGTGTTTAATTATCTCTCTGCCATACTGTGTCCAAATATCTCTCTGCCATACTGTGTTTCATTATCTCTCTGCCATACTGTTTCCAACCGTGTTTAATTATCTCTCTGCCATACTGTGTCCAAATATCTCTCTGCCATACTGTGTTTATTTATCTCTCTGCAATACTGTGTTTCATTATCCCTCTGCCATACTGTGTTTATTTATCTCTCTGCCATACTGTGTTTCATTATCTCTCTGCAATACTGTGTTTCATTATCTCTCTGCCATACTGTGTTTATTTATCTCTCTGCAATACTGTGTTTCATTATCTCTCTGCCATACTGTGTCCAACCGTGTTTTATTATCTCTTTGTCATGCTGTGTTTAATTATCTCTCTGCCATACTGTTTCCAACCGTGTTTAATTATCTCTCTGCCATACTGTGTTTTATTATCTCTGTCATGCTGTGTTTTATTATCTCTCTGTCATGCTGTGTTTTATTATCTCTGTCATGCTGTGTTTTATTATCTCTCTGTCATGCTGTGTTTTATTATCTCTCTGTCATGTTGTGTTTTATTATCTCTCTGTCATGCTGTGTTTTATTATCTCTGTCATGCTGTGTTTTATTATCTCTGTCATGTTGTGTTTTATTATCTCTGTCATGCTGTGTTTTATTATCTCTGTCATGTTGTGTTTTATTATCTCTCTGTCATGTTGTGTTTTATTATCTCTGCCATACTGTGTTTTATTATCTCTGTCATGCTGTGTTTTATTATCTCTGTCATGCTGTGTTTTATTATCTCTGTCATGCTGTGTTTTATTATCTCTGTCATGCTGTGTTTTATTATCTCTGTCATGCTGTGTTTTATTATCTCTCTGTCATGCTGTGTTTTATTATATCTGTAATGCTGTGTTTTATTATCTCTGTAATGCTGTGTTTTATTATCTCTCTGTCATGCTGTGTTTTATTATTTTTTGATTTTTGATTTTTTTACCTTTATTTAACCAGGCAAGTCAGTTAAGAACAAATTCTTATTTTCAATGACGGCCTAGAAACAGTGGGTTAACTGGCCTGTTCAGGGGCAGAACGACAGATTTGTACCTTGTCAGCTCGGGGATTTGAACATGCAACCTTTCGGTTACTAGTCCAATGCTCTAACCACTAGGCTACCCTATCTCTCTGGCATGCTGTGTTTTATTATCTCTCTGCCATGCTGTGTTTCCCTGCTGCAGTGTGTGAAAACCTGGTCAAGAACTACAGCAAACGTATGATCTCTGTAATTGCAAACAAAGGTTTCTGTACCAAATATTAAGTTCTGCTTTTCTGATGTATCAAATACTTATGTCATGAAATAAAATGCAAATTAAATGCTTAAAAATCATACAATGTGATTTTCTGGATTTTTGTTTTAGATTCCGTCTCTCACAGTTGAAGTGTACCTATGATAAAAATTACAGACCTCTACATGCTTTGTAAGTTGGAATACCTGCAAAATCGTCAGTGTTAAATACCTGTTCTCCCCACTGTATATATATATATATATGTATATATATACACAGTGTTGTAACTCTTCCACTCTCCGTTTACATCTCTCCATGTCCCTCCCTCCCTCTCTGTCTCTCTCTCCCTCCCTCTCTCTCTCTCTGTATCTCTCTTCCTCTCTTCCTCTCTCCCTCTATCTCTTTCTCTGTCTCTGTCTCTCTCTCTCTCTGTATCTCTCTTCCTCTCTTCCTCTCTCCCTATATCTCTCTCTCTGTCTCTGTTTCTGTCTCTCTCTCTCTCTCTATATCTCTCTCCTCTATCTCTCCCTCTATCTCTCCCTCTATCTCTCCCTCCCTCCCTCCCTCCCTCCCTCCCTCCCTCCCTCCCTCCCTCCCTCCCTCCCTCCCTCCCTCCCTCCCTCCCTCTGTCTCTCTGTCTCTCTCTATTTCTCTCCATCCCTCCCTCTCTCTATGTCCCTCCCTCCCTAATTCCCTCCATCCCTAACTCCCTCCCTCCCCCTCCCTCCATCTCTCTCTATGTCCCTCCCTCCCTCCCCCTCCCTCCGTCTCTCTCTATGTCCCTCCCTCCCTCCCCCTCTCTCTCAATGGGATCCCACTGCTGCCACCATCACACAGATTGAGCTTCTCCTCCCTAAGGCTCAAAGGGATTCTCTCTTTCTTACTCCTCTCTCACTCCCTTGTCCCCTTTTTCTTTACTCTCTTTACTCTCTGTCTCTCCTTCTCTCTCTTTACTCTACCCCCCCCCCCCCCCATATACTCTCTCTCTCTGATCCAGAGCTGATCTGAGTTGAGCTGTTCTGTAGACCCTACTGAGAGTCAGACTCAATTGCGTTAGTCAGCACCTGGAGAGTATTCTCACAGGAGGAATTTGAAAAACAGTCACAGAGGGCTGCAGGATTCAGGCTGCTCAGATCAAAGTGTAAGAGGCAGTATCATTTTTCCTGCTCATACCGTGGCTTCGCTCAGCTTGTGTAATAACATATTTTCATAACATATCATAACATAACATATTTTCTATTGTTTTGATTATTTTTATATTTTTAAGTACTGTAAATGTTTAGCCATAACTTTGTATTGACCACCCTAAAGGGTCGACCTTTACTACAGCAGTGACAAGCAGGTCGCCCTTCAGGCTAGGAGGCCTGGGACTTCATTTACAAACATTGCATACGCACAAAATATGCCCCAAAACATGCATGGACCAGTTGGCATTTGTAAAAACTAAACTTGATGTGAGAATGTGCTCATTTATGTACACATAGAATTTAAAAAATATATGTATATATATATATATATATATATATATATATATATATATATATATATATATATATATATATATATATATATATATATATATATATATATATATATATATATTCACATTTTCAAACATTTAATTTATATTTCCCGTATCGGCCTCATGGCCTTCGTCAGAACTTTACGTATGGGCCTCATGGCCTTCGTCAGAACTCTACGTATCGGCCTCATGGCCTTCGTCAGAGCTTTACGTATCGGCCTCATGGCCTTCGTCAGAGCTTTACGTATCGGCCTCATGGCCTTCGTCAGAACTTTACGTATCGGCCTCATGGCCTTCGTCAGAGCTTTTGTGAATTTTTTAAAAATTAGCACCTAGCCCCACCCACATCCGTTCCACACATCGGGGTTGGAGGCAAAGGAAAAACAAATAAGTGCTACCAAATATATCAATATGCATTTCATAAATATTACCAAATATATCAATATACATTTCATAAATATTACCAAATATATCAATATACATTTCATAAATATTACCAAATATATCAATATATCAAATATGTCAATATACATTTCATAAATATTACCAAATATATCGATATGCATTTCATAAATATACAAATATATCAATATACAATAAATATACCAAATATATCAATATACATTTCATAAATATTACCAAATATATCGATATACATTTCATAAATATTACCAAATATATCAATATACATTTCAAATATATCAATATACATAAAATGACCAAATTACGATATGCATTTCATAAATATTACCAAATATATCAATATACAATAAATATGTCAATATACATTTCATAAATATTACCAAATATATATGCATTTCATAAATATTACCAAATATATCAATATACAATAAATATTACCAAATATATCGATATGCATTTCATAAATATTACCAAATATATCGATATGCATTTCATAAATATTACCAAATATATCAATATACATTTCATAAATATTACCAAATATGTCAATATACATTTCATAAATATTACCAAATATATCAATATACATTTCATAAATATTACCAAATATATCAATATACATTTCATAAATATTACCAAATATATCAATATACATTTCATAAATATTACCAAATATATCAATATACATTTCATAAATATTACCAAATATGTCAATATACATTTCATAAATATTACCAAATATATCAATATGCATTTCATAAATATTACCAAATATATCCATATACATTTCATAAATATTAAATTTCATAAATATTACCAAATATATCAATATACATTTATATTACCAAATATATCAATATGCATTTCATAAATATTACCAAATATATCAATATACATTTCATAAATATTACCAAATATGTCAATATACATTTCATAAATATTACCAAATATATCGATATGCATTTCATAAATATTACCAAATATATCAATATACATTTCATAAATATTACCAAATATAATATAATAATAATAATATATGCCATTTAGCAGACGCTTTTATCCAAAGCGACTTACAGTCATGTGTGCATACATTCTACGTATGGGTGGTCCCGGGGATCGAACCCACTACCCTGGCGTTACAAGCGCCATGCTCTACCAACTGAGCTACACAGGACCACAATATACATTTCATAAATATTACCAAATATATCGATATACATTTCATAAATATTACCAAATATATCAATATACATTTCATAAATATTACCAAATATATCAATATGCATTTCATAAATATTACCAAATTTATCAATATACATTTCATAAACATTACCAAAGAGTATAAATAAGACGTATGAAACACGTCGGTAAAACCACCATGAGGACATAGCAAGTTCTCATTAATCATTGGGTACATCTTACGAAAAACAGTCATAATAAATATCTGTAAAACCACAATGAGGATATAGCAAGTTTACATTAGTCATTGTGTACATCTTACTAAAAACAGAGTCATCTTAAATAGGCACATATTTCATGTTCAAATTCACAACATAACATACATAGGCATTTCATCATTCAGTCCTTTAGGAAATAATGTCTGGAGGGTGAAAATCCCAACACATTCCCTTTAATTCAGAGTATTATCTATATCACCTCCCCTGTCTGATATCTTAACTTTCTCTACGCCACAAAATCTAAAGGTAGAAATGTCATGCTTTAGGTCATTAAAATGTACGTACATACAGACATAACACAGCCCACATGGGCATTTAATAATGTAGATAACATGTGTGGTGGAGCACGTAATAATGTCATTTATTTGGAACCGTTTTCCTGTGTGTGGGTGGCAGACATATTCACACTTCATCATATTGTTGCACTGTGCGCAACCTCTGCATTTATAGCTACCATTTGGAAGAGGGCGTAAAAGGGCCTGGCTGATTTTCTTTTGTGGCTGGCAGTTGGCATGAACCAATTTATTGCGTAAATTGCGACCTCTCCTATAGACAATAAGTGGTGGATTTATTAATCCAACCGGTAAAGCTGGGTACGATGATAAAACATGCCAGTGTTTCTTGACCGCATCTCCCACTTTTCGCGAGTTCAAAGTATATCTAGTTGTGGACATTGCGGAGTGTTCTTTGGTTTTAGCGGGTCTTTTTTTGTAGCAGTTCATCTCGTGTTTTTAACAATGCCAAATTAAGAGCTTCATCCACACATTGTGACGAATAGCCTCTTCTAGAAACAAACCTATTGCTCATCTCCGGTACTTTTTCTAGAGTGGCATATATGTCACAGTCTGAAAAACTGGCATCTTGGAAGTCCTCTTTTTAATAACTCAGGGTGGAAGCTGTCAAACTACAATTGAGTATTTCTGTCTGTTTCTTTTCTATACAGGGTAAACAGGGATCCATTTGATTTCTCAATCCACATATTGAGGTAATGAACTCGTTGAGTGTCACGTTCAATAGTGTATCTGAGATTTGGGTCAATGTCATTGAGTGGTGCCATAAATTCTGACAGCTCGTTTGCAGTTCCTTCCCAATGTCGTCAATATATCGATACCACTTCAGGACTTTATTCAAAAATGGATTTTCGTATTCATTATTGACAAAACGTTCTTTAAAAAAAGACCCACATAAAGGTTAGCATAGCTATGTGGAGCCTATCGATGTCCCGTTCGTTTGGCGGTAGTATTCATCATCAAACCTAAAATAATTATATGTCAAAACATATTCAGCCAGCTCTAGAATAAAGTTTGTTGGTGGATATTCATTAGTATTTATATCTCCCAAATAGTGCTGCCAGCCCCCCCACATGGGGAATGCTGATTAATCGCCCCTCGACATCTAATGACCAAAATACAGTCTTCTGTTAAACCCCTTATTGGTGAGATCTTGTTTCTGAGGTCTATAGAGTCTTTTACAAATGATGGCAATGCTTGCACATGAGTTTTAATAAAATAGTCTACAAAGTTCGACAACGGCTCTAGCATTGAGCCCATTCCTGCAACCACTGGTCTGCCTGGATAGTTGCCTGGTTGTGTTTTAGCTTTGTGTAATTTCGGTAAAATGTACAAGCATGGACCTATGGCACATCTGCAGCAAAGATATTATTATTATTATAAAGATATATATGTTTCTTTGTCTCGTATATACTGACATGGCTTCTTGTTCGACTAACCTACAGTAGGTATTAATCGAGGAGTTGTTAAACCATAGGACCGAATTTGCTTTTGGGCTTAAAATGGGTACCAGTTCTTTGATGTGTTTCTATGCCCGAAACAGTGTTTTGTGAAAACACTTAAGATTAATCTTACGAAAGAACTTAAACAGATCTACTTTCGTATCGAATGGTTTATCTGTACATGTAGGTACAAAAGAGAGGCCCTTAGACAAGACTGAGACTTGAGCGTCAGTGTAAGGTTGCCTTTCAACCTGGAATTAAAATATATTTTTTTTTGGGGGGGGGGGGTTTGTATCATTTGAATTACACAACATGCCTACCACTTTGAAGATACGACATATTTCTATTGTGAAACAAACATGAAATACAAAAAAACAGAATACTTGGGCGTTCATCACTATTCTTGCCCCCAAAGCCAATACTTTACAGAGCCACCATTAACAGCATTTACTACTGCAAGTCATTGGGGTATGTCTCTATAAGCTTGGCACATCTAGCCACTGGGTTTTTGCCCATTCTTCAAAGCAAAACTGCACCAGGGTTCCACTGGCGTATAGCAATCTTTAAGTCATACCACAGATTCTCAATTGGATTGAGGTCTGGCCTTTGACTTCGCCATTCCAAGAAATGTAAATGTTTCCCCTTAAACCCCTAGAGTGTTGCTTTAGCAGTATGCTTAGGGTCATTGTACTGCTAGACGGTGAACCTCTGTCCCAGTCTCAAATCTCTGGAAGACTGAAACAGGTTTCCCTTAAGAATTTCCCTGTATTTAGCGCCATCCATCATTCCTTCAATTCTGACCAGTTTCCCAGTCCCTGCCGATGAAAAACATGGATGGTTTTCTCAGGGTGATGAGAGGTGTTGGGTTTGCAATAGACATAGCATTTTTCTTGATGGGCAAAAAGCTCATTTTTAATCTCATCTCACTCTCATGTTTGTTGAGTCTCCCACATGCCTTGTAGCAAACACCAAGTGTGTTGGCTTTTTTTTCTTCTTTAAGCAATGGCTTTTTTTCTGGCCACTCTTCTGTAAAGCCCAGCTCTGTGGAGTGTACGGCTCAAAGTGGTCCTATGGACAGATACTCCAATCTCCGCTGTGGAGCTTTGCATCTCCTTCAGGGTCAACTTTGGTCTCCTTGTTGCCTCTCTGATCAATGCCCTTCTTCCCTGGTCCGTACGTTTTGGTGGATAACCCTCTCTTGGCAGGTTTGTTGTGGTGCCATATTCTTTCCATTTTTTAATAATGGATTTAATGGTGCTCTGTGGGATGTTCAAATTTTCTGATATTTTTTTATAACCCAACCCTGATCTGTACTTCTCCACCCCTGACCTGTTTGGAGAGCTCCTTGGGTCTTCTTGGGTCTTCATGGTGCTGCTTGCTTGGTGGTGCCCCTTGCTTTAGTGGTGTTGCGGACTCTGGAGCCTTTCAGAACAGGTGTATATATACTAAGATCATGTGACAGATCATGTGACACTTGGATTGCACACAGGTGGACTTTATGTAACTAATTATGTGACTTCTGAAGGTAATTGGTCGTACCAGATCTTATTTAGGAGCTTCATAGCAAAGGGAGTGAATACATGCATAAACCACTTTTCAACGAAAACATTTTTTTAAATTCACTTCACCAATTTGGACTATTTTGTGTACATCCATTACATGAAATCCAAAAATTGGGAAAATGCTAAGGGGGATAAATACTTTTGAAGGCACGGTACACTTGTTGTTAGCCCAGCTAGCATGGACACTGACAGTTGTGATGCAGCCGAAGAGCTACTGTCCCTTTACCCGGGAAAGCACCAAACAACAGACAGGGACGTTGGACCATCGAAGAGGCGCAAATATGACAAGAACAACATTGATTTGGGCTTCACTTATATTGGACGTAGTGCCTTTCCTCAGCCACAGGAGTTGTTTTGAAACAATTACTGCTTTGCATACAAGACAGTTGAATTCTATGCGTTACATCTGGAGTCAACAGACATGGCGGGCCTGGCTCCTGGTATATATCCGTTACGTTAATGGGGGGTCAATTAAGGAAGACAGTAGTGGACAGCTTTGTGACATCAAATGGACTGTCAAGATGTGTTGGTATCTGTACTGATGACGTAAAAGGCATGACAGGGAGACAGAGTGGAGTGGTAACGCGCATGTAAGCAGTTGCTCCCGACACCACTTGGGTTCACTGCAGCATCCACCGAGAGGCTCTTGCTGCCAAGGAAATGCCTGACAGCTTGAAAGACATTTTGGACACTACAGTGAAAATAGTTAACTGTTAATAAAGCAGGGCCCCTGGACTTTCATGTATTTTCTGCACTATACAATGATATGGGCAGCAACCATGTAACGCTTTAACAACAGAAATGCGCTGGGTTTTTTTTTAAATTGAGAGATAAGCTAAAAAAGTCTTTGTGCTCGTTGTCCCTTCCATGGGACGGTTGAGTTAACGTTAATGCAATTAGCATGAGGTTGTAAGTAACAAGAACATTTCCCAGGACATAGACATATCTGATATTGGCAGAAAGCTTAAATTCTTAAATTCTTACTGCATTGTCCAATTTACAGTAGCTATTACAGTGAAATAATACCATGCTATTGTTTGAGGAGAGTGCATCCTTTTGAACATGACAAGTTATAAATAAACAAATTAGGCACATTTGGGCAGTCTTAAGTCTTTTTTTTCTTTGAACAGAAATACAATGGTTCATTGGATCAGTCTAAAACTTTGCACATGCACTGATGCCATCCAGTGGCCCAAATCTAAATTGCACCTGGCCTGGAATAATACATGGTGGCCTGTTTCTTGCATTTCAAAGATGATGGTACAAAAGAAAATCGAAAAGAACGGTTGGTGTTTAATTTGTATTACTTTTTTTTAACAGATCTACCACATTCCTTTCAAATGGTACCAAGAATGTGCAATACTATAAATAACGCATGCAGAGCAAAATTAGGCCGATAATTAATTAACTAATTAACTAATTAACTAATTAACTAATTAACTAATTAACTAATTAACAATATCCAGAAAAAGCTGTTAAATTCAACAATCACTTAAAATGGAGGAAACTTTCCATAACAGGTGAACCTGTTCACAAAAACAAACACACCCTACAGAGAGGTGAACCTGTTCACAAAAACAAACACACCCTACAGAGAGGTGAACCTGTTCACAAAAACAAACACACCCTACAGAGAGGTGAACCTGTTCACAAAAACAAACACACCCTACAGAGAGGTGAACCTGTTCACAAAAACAAACACACCCTACAGAGAGGTGAACCTGTTCACAAAAACAAACACACCCTACAGAGAGGTGAACCTGTTCACAAAAACAAACACACCCTACAGAGAGGTGAACCTGTTCACAAACACAAACACACCCTACAGAGAGGTGAACCTGTTCACAAAAACAAACACACCCTACAGGAGGTGAACCTGTTCACAAAAACAAACACACCCTACTAAGATCATGTGAGGTGAACCTGTTCACAAAAACAAACACACTTACAGAAGGTGAACCTGTTCACAAAAACAAACACACCCTACAGAGTGACATGCATAAACACTGTTCACAAAAACAAACACACCTACAGAGATTTTGTGAACCTGTTCACAAAAACAAACACACTTTTACAGAGAGGTGAACCTGTTCACAATGGACAAACACACCCTACAGAGAGGTGAACCTGTTCACGGGAAACACAAACACACCCTGGACCAGAGAGGTGAACCTGTTCAAGAAAACAAACACACCCTACAGAGAGTGAACCTGTTCACAAAAACAAACACACCCATACAAGAGAGGTGAAATGCGTTACATCTGTTCATGGGGGTCAAAAACAAACACACCCTACAGCCTGTGAACCTGTTCACAAAAACAAACACACCCTACAGAGAGGTGAACCTGTTCACAAACACAAACACACCCTACAGAGAGGTGAACCTGTTCACTAAAAACAAAGTTAACTGTACATAAAGCAGGGCCCCTGAACCTGTATTTTTCACTATACAAAACAAACACACCCTACAGAGAGGTGAACCTGTTCACAAAAACAAACACACCCTTCCAGAGAGGTTGAACCTGTTCATGAAAAACAAACACATTACAGGACATGAACCTGTTCACAAAAACAAACACACCCACAGAGAGGTGAACCTGTTACAAAAACAAACACACCCTACAGAGAGGTGAACCTGTTCATGACAAAAAACAAACAAACAGGCTACAGAGCAGGTGAACTTTGTTCTTTGAACAGAAAACAAACACAGTCTACAAGAGGTGAACCTGATTCCACAAAAAACAAACACCTGGCCTACAGAGAGGTGAACCTGTTCACAAAAACAAACACAATCCTACAGAGAGGTGAACCTGTTCACAAAAACAAACACATTCAATCTACAGAGAGGTGAACCTGTTCACTTAAAAACAAACACACCCTACAAGAGGTGAACCTGTTCACAAAAACAAACACACCCTACAGAGAGGTGAACCTGTTCACAAAAACAAACACACCCTACAGAGAGGTGAACCTGTTCACAAAAACAAACACACCCTACAGAGAGGTGAACCTGTTCACAAAAACAAACACACCCTACAGAGAGGTGAACCTGTTCACAAAAACAAACACACCCTACAGAGAGGTGAACCTGTTCACAAAAACAAACACACCCTACAGAGAGGTGAACCTGGAGAAGAGTCCTCTAATCAAGCTGGTCCTGGGGCTCTGTTCACAAACTTTCCATAACGTAGAGGTGAACCTGTTCACAAAAACAAACACACCCTACAGAGAGGTGAACCTGTTCACAAAAACAAACACACCCTACAGAGAGGTGAACCTGTTCACAAAAACAAACACACCCTACAGAGAGGTGAACCTGTTCACAAAAACAAACACACCCTACAGAGAGGTGAACCTGGAGAAGAGTCCTCTAATCAAGCTGGTCCTGGGGCTCTGTTCACAAACACACCCTACAGAGAGGTGAACCTGGAGAAGAGTCCTCTAATCAAGCTGGTCCTGGGGCTCTGTTCACAAACACACCCTACAGAGAGATGAACCTGGAGAAGAGTCCTCTAATCAAGCTGGTCCTGGGGCTCTGTTCACAAACACACCCTACAGAGAGGTGAACCTGGAGAAGAGTCCTCTAATCAAGCTGGTCCTGGGGCTCTGTTCACAAACACACCCTACAGAGAGATGAACCTGGAGAAGAGTCCTCTAATCAAGCTGGTCCTGGGGCTCTGTTCACAAACACAAACAGACCCCACAGAGCCCCAGGACAGCAACACAATTAGACCCAACCAAATCATGAGAAAAGAAAAGATAAATAATAATAATAATAATATATGCCATTTAGCAGACGCTTTTATCCAAAGCGACTTACAGTCATGTGTGCATACATTCTACGTATGGGTGGTCCCGGGGATCGAACCCACTACCCTGGCGTTACAAGCGCCATGCTCTACCAACTGAGCTACAGAAGGACCACACCAATATACTTGACACATTGGAAATAATTTACAAAAAAACACTATTTGGTCCTAAACAGAGCACACAGTGACCGAATACCTGAAGAGAGAGAGAGAGAGATAAAGAGAGAGAGAGGAGAGAGATAAAGAGAGAGAGAGCGGAGATAGAGCGAGAGAGAGAGAGAGGGAGAGAGAGCGAGAGAGGAGAGAGATAAAGAGAGAGAGAGTGGAGATAGAGCGAGAGAGAGAGAGAGAGAGAGAGAGAGAGAGAGAGAGAGAGAGAGAGAGAGAGAGAGAGAGAGAGAGAGAGAGAGAGAGAGAGAGAGAGAGAGAGAGAGAGAGAGAGAGAGAGAGAGAGAGAGAGAGAGAGAGAGAGAGAGAGAGAGAGAGAGAGAGAGAGAGAGAGAGAGAGAGAGAGAGAGCGAGAGAGAGAGAGAGAGAGAGAGAGAGAGAGAGAGGGAGAGAGATAAAGAGATAGAGCGAGAGAGAGAGAGAGAGAGAGAGAGAGAGAGAGAGAGAGAGAGAGAGAGAGAGAGAGAGAGAGAGAGAGAGAGATAGAGCGAGAGAGAGAGAGAGAGAGAGAGAGAGAGAGAGAGAGAGAGAGAGAGAGAGAGAGAGAGAGAGAGAGAGAGAGAGAGAGAGAGAGAGAGAGAGAGAGAGAGAGAGAGAGAGAGAGAGAGAGAGAGAGAGAGAGAGAGAGAGAGAGAGAGAGATAGAGCGAGAGAGAGAGAGAGAGAGAGAGAGAGAGAGAGAGAGAGAGAGAGAGAGAGAGAGAGAGAGAGAGAGAGAGAGAGAGAGAGAGATAGAGCGAGCGAGAGAGAGAGAGAGAGAGAGAGAGAGAGAGAGAGAGAGAGATAAAGAGAGAGAGAGAGAGAGAGAGAGAGAGAGAGAGAGAGAGAGAGAGAGAGAGAGAGAGAGAGAGAGAGAGAGAGAGAGAGAGAGAGAGAGAGAGAGAGAGAGAGAGAGAGAGAGAGAGAGAGAGAGAGAGAGAGAGAGAGAGAGAGAGAGAGAGAGAGAGAGAGAGAGAGAGAGAGAGAGAGAGAGAGAGAGAGAGAGAGGAGAGAGAGAGAGAGAGAGAGAGAGAGAGAGAGAGAGAGAGAGAGAGATAAAGAGAGAGAGAGTGGAGATAGAGCGAGAGAGAGAGAGAGAGAGAGAGAGAGAGAGAGAGAGAGAGAGAGAGAGAGAGAGAGAGAGAGAGAGAGAGAGAGAGAGAGAGAGAGAGAGAGAGAGAGAGAGAGAGAGAGAGAGAGAGAGAGAGAGAGAGAGAGAGAGAGAGAGAGAGAGAGAGAGAGAGAGAGAGAGAGAGGAGAGAGAGAGAGAGAGAGAGAGATAAAGAGAGAGAGAGTGGAGATAGAGCGAGAGAGAGAGAGAGAGAGAGAGAGAGAGAGAGAGAGAGAGAGAGAGAGAGAGAGAGAGAGAGAGAGAGAGGAGAGAGAGAGAGTGGAGATAGAGCGAGAGAGAGAGAGAGACTCTATTGGAAATTGGAAAACACTAAACAAACAACAACACAAAGAATTATCTATCCAAAATGGAGATGTATGGGTAAACCACTTCTCCAATCTTTTTGGCTCTATAACAAAGAATAAAGAGCAAAAATATATACATGATCAAATACAGATCTTAGATTCAATTATTAAAGACTACCAGAATCCACTGGATTCTCCAATTACATTGAATGAGTTGCAGGACAAAATAAAAACCCTCCAACCCAAAAAGGCCTGTGGTGTTGATGGTATCCTCAATGAAATGATCAAATATACAGACAACAAATTCCAATTGGCTATACTAAAACGCTTTAACATCATCCTTGATGCATGAGGGTCTGCTAAACAAACTGATGGAAAGTGGTGTTGGGGGTAAAACATACGACATTATAAAATCCATGTACACAAACAACAAGTGTGTGGTTAAAATTGGCAAATAACACACACATTTCTTCACACAGGGTCATGGGGTGAGACAGGGATGCAGCTTAAGCCCCACCCTCTTCAACATATATATCAACGAATTGGCGCGGGCACTAGAAAAGTCTGCAGCACCTGGCCTCACCCTACCAGAATCCGAAGTCAAATGTCTGCTGTTTGCTGATGATCTGGTGCTTCTGTCACCAACCAAGGAGGGCCTACAGCAGCACCTAGATCTTATGCACAGATTCTGTCAGACCTGAGCCCTGACAGTAAATCTCAGTAAGACCAAAATAATGGTGTTCCAAAAAAGGTCCAGTCGCCAGGACCACAAATACAAATTCCATCTAAACACCGTTAGACCATTAACTATACACAAAAAACTATACATACCTCGGCCTAAACATTAGCGCCACAAGTAACATCCACAAAGCTGTGAACAATCTGAGAGACAAGGCAAGAAGGGCATTCTATGCCATCAAAAGGAACATAATTTTTTTAAAGTGTATTTTACCTTTATTTAAACAGGCAAGTCAGTTAAGAACAAATTCTTATTTTCAATGAAGGCCTAGGAACATTGGGTTAACTGCCTGTCCAGGGGCAGAACGACAGATTTGTACCTTGTCAGCTCGGGATTTGAACTTGCAACCTTCCGGCTACTCGTCCAACGCTCTAACCACTAGGCTACCATGCCGCCTGTTGCCCTAGAGCACACAAAAAACTATACATACCTTGGCCTAAACATCAGCGCCACAGGTAACTTCCACAAAGCTGTGAACGATCTGAGAGACAAGGCAAGAAGGGCCTTCTATGCCATCAAAAGGAACATCAATTTCAACATACCAATTAGGATTTGGCTAAAAATACTTGAATCAGTCATAGAGCCCATTGCCCTTTATGGTTGTGAGGTCTGGGGTCCGCACACCAACCAAGACTTCACAAAATGGAACAAACACCAAATTGAGACTCTGCACGCAGAATTCTGCAAAAATATCCTCCGTGTACAACGTAGAACACCAAATAATGCATGCAGAGCAGAATTAGGCCGATACCCGCTAATTATCAAAATCCAGAAAAGAGCCGTTAAATTCTATAACCACCTAAAAGGAAGCGATTCCCAAACATTCCATAACAAAGCCATCACCTACAGAGAGATGAACCTGGAGAAAAGTCCCCTAAGCAAGCTGGTCCTGGGGCTCTGTTCACAAACACAAACACACCCTACAGAGCCCCAGGACAGCAGCACAATTAGACCCAACCAAATCATGAGAAAACAAAAATAAAAGCTTTGACTATGTACAGACTCAGTGAGCATAGCCTTGCTATTGAGAAAGGCCGCTGTAGGCAGACATGGCTCTCAAGAGAAGACAGGCTAGACAGGCCATCTCGAATCCCACCGTACCTTCTCCGCTGTGCAATCTGGTTTCCGAGCCGGTCACGGGTGCACCTCAGCCACACTCAAGGTACTAAACGATATCATAACCGCCATCGATAAAAGACAGTACTGTGCAGCCGTCTTCATTGACCTTGCCAAGGCTTTCGACTCTGTCAATCACCATATTCTTATCGGCAGACTCAGTAGCCTCGGTTTTTCGGATGACTGCCTTGCCTGGTTCACCAATTACTTTGCAGACAGAGTTCAGTGTGTCAAATCGGAGGGCATGCTGTCCGGTCCTCTGGCAGTCTCTATGGGGGTGCCACAGGGTTCAATTCTCGGGCCGACTCTTTTCTCTCTATATATCAATGATGTTGCTCTTGCTGCGGGCGATTCCCTGATCCACCTCTACGCAGACGACACCATTCTATATACTTTCTGCCCGTCATTGGACACTGTGCTATCTAACCTCCAAACTAGCTTCAATGCCATACAACACTCCTTCCGTGGCCTCCAACTGCTCTTAAACGCTAGTAAAACCAAATGCATGCTTTTCAACCGATCGCTGCCTGCACCCGCATGCCCGACTAGCATCACCACCCTGGATGGTTCCGACCTTGAATATGTGGACATCTATAAGTACCTAGGTGTCTGGCTAGACTGCAAACTCTCCTTCCAGACTCATATCAAAAATCTCCAATCGAAAATCAAATCAAGAGTCGGCTTTCTATTCCGCAACAAAGCCTCCTTCACTCACGCTGCCAAGCTTACGCTAGTAAAACTGACTATCCTACCGATCCTCGACTTCGGCGATGTCATCTACAAAATTGCTTCCAACACTCAGCAAACTGGATGCAGTTTATCACAGTGCCATCCGTTTTGTCACTAAAGCACCTTATACCACCCACCACTGCGACTTGTATGCTCTAGTCGGCTGGCCCACGCTACATATTCGTCGCCAGACCCACTGGCTCCAGGTCATCTACAAGGCCATGCTAGGTAAAGCTCCGCCTTATCTCAGTTCACTGGTCACGATGGCAACACCCATCCGTAGCACGCGCTCCAGCAGGTGTATCTCACTGATCATCCCTAAAGCCAACACCTCATTCGGCCGTCTTTCGTTCCAGTACTCTGCTGCCTGTGACTGGAACGAATTGCAAAAATCGCTGAAGTTGGAGACTTTTATCTCACTCACCAACTTCAAACATCAGCTATCTGAGCAGCTAACCGATCGCTGCAGCTGTACATAGTCTATTGGTAAATAGCCCACCCATTTTCACCTACCTCATCCCCACAGTTTTTATTTATTTACTTTTCTGCTCTTTTGCACACCAATATCTCTACCTGTACATGACCATCTGATCATTTATCACTCCAGTGTTAATCTGCAAAATTGTAATTATTCGCCTACCTCCTCATGCCTTTTGCACACATTGTATATAGACTCCCCTTTTTTTCTACTGTGTTATTGACTTGTTAATTGTTTACTCCATGTGTAACTCTGTGTTGACTGTTCACACTGCTATGCTTTATCTTGGCCAGGTCGCAGTTGCAAATGAGAACTTGTTCTCAACTAGCCTACCTGGTTAAATAAAGGTGTTCACAACTAGCCTACCTGGTTAAATAAAGGTGTTCTCAACTAGCCTACCTGGTTAAATAAAGGTGTTCTCAACTAGCCTACCTGGTTAAATAAAGGTGTTCTCAACTAGCCTACCTGGTTAAATAAAGGTGTTCTCAACTAGCCTACCTGGTTAGATAAAGGTGTTCTCAACTAGCCTACCTGGTTAAATAAAGGTGTTCTCAACTAGCCTACCTGGTTAAATAAAGGTGTTCTCAACTAGCCTACCTGGTTAAATAAAGGTGTTCTCAACTAGCCTACCTCGTTAAATAAAGGTGTTCTCAACTAGCCTACCTGGTTAAATAAAGGTGATCTCAACTAGCCTACCTGGTTAAATAAAGGTGTTCTCAACTAGCCTACCTGGTTAAATAAAGGTGTTCTCAACTAGCCTACCTGGTTAAATAAAGGTGTTCTCAACTAGCCTACCTGGTTAAATAAAGGTGTTCTCAACTAGCCTACCTGGTTAAATAAAGGTGTTCTCAACTAGCCTACCTGATTAAATAAAGGTGTTCTCAACTAGCCTACCTGGTTAAATAAAGGTGTTCTCAACTAGCCTACCTGGTTAAATAAAGGTGTTCTCAACTAGCCTACCTGGTTAAATAAAGGTGTTCTCAACTAGCCTACCTGGTTAAATAAAGGTGTTCTCAACTAGCCTACCTGGTTAAATAAAGGTGTTATCAACTAGCCTACCTGGTTAAATAAAGGTGTTCTCAACTAGCCTACCTGGTTAAATAAATGTGTTCTCAACTAGCCTACCTGGTTAAATAAATGTGTTCTCAACTAGCCTACCTGGTTAAATAAAGGTGTTCTCAACTGGCCTACCTGGTTAAATAAAGGTGTTCTCAACTAGCCTACCTGGTTAAATAAAGGTGTTCTCAACTAGCCTACCTGGTTAAATAAAGGTGTTCTCAACTAGCCTACCTGGTTAAATAAAGGTGTTCTCAACTAGCCTACCTGGTTAAATAAAGGTGTTCTCAACTAGCCTACCTGGTTAAATAAAGGTGTTCTCAACTAGCCTACCTGGTTAAATAAAGGTGAAAAAAAAGTAAAAACGTTGACTATGTACAGACTCAGTGAGCATAGTCTTGCTGTTGAGAAAGGCCGCCGTAGGCAGACATGGCTCTCAAGAGAAGACAGGCTATGTGCTCACTGCCCACAAAATGAGGTGGAAACTGAGCTGCACTTCCTAACCTCCTGCCCAACGTATGACCATATTAGAGACACATATTTCCCTCAGATTACACAGATCCACAAAGAATTCGAAAACAAATCCAATTTTGATAAACTCCCATATCTACTGGGTGAAATTCCACAGTGTGCCATCACAGCAGCAAGATTTGTGACCAGTTGCCACGAGAAAAGGGCAACCAGTGAAGAACACACACCATTGTAAATACAACCCATATTTATGCTTAATTATTTTATCTTGTGTCCTTTAACCATTTGTACATTGTTAAAACACTGTATATATATAATATGACATGTGTAATGTCTTTATTGTTTTGAAACTTCTGTATGTGTAATGTTTACTGTTAATTTTTTATTGTTTATTTCACTTTATATATTCACTTTATATGTTGTCTACCTCACTTGCTTTGGCAATGTTAACACATGTTATTTGTATATTATCTACCTCACTTGCTTTGGCAATGTTAACACGTTTCCCATGCCAATAAAGCCCTTGAATTTAATTTAATTTAATTTAATTGAGAGAGAGATTGGAGACAGAGACAGACAGACAGACAGACAGACAGACAGACAGACAGACAGACAGACAGACAGACAGACAGACAGACAGACAGACAGACAGACAGACAGACAGACAGACAGACAGACAGACAGACAGACAGACAGACAGACAGACAGACAGACAGACAGACAGACAGACAGACAGACAGACAGACAGACAGACAGACAGTGTCATGTTTGTCATTTATTATCATGTCTTGTCCCTGTGCTCCCCATTCTATTCGTTTCCCTCTGCTGGTCTTATTAGGTTCTTTCCCTCTTTCTATCCCTCTCTCTCCCCCTCCCTCTCTCACTCTCTCGCTCTCTCTTCTCTCTATCGTTCCGTTCCTGCTCCCAGCTGTTCCTATTCCCCTAATCATCATTTAGTCTTCCCACACCTGTTCCCGATCCTTTCCCCTGATTAGAGTCCCTATTTCTTCCTTTGTGTTCCGTTCCTGTCCTGTCGGTTCCTTGTTTAGAATTCACCGTGCTGTGATTGTGTATCGCCCTGTCCTGTCGTGTTTTTGCCTTCATCAGATGCTGCGTGTGAGCAGGTGTCTCTGTCAGCTACGGCCTGCGCCTACCCGGCGACCTGCAGTCTGTGGCCGCTTCTCCTGTTATTCCCTCTACAGACTAGAGGATTTCTGTTATTCCCTGTTTGGACATTTCCTGTTAAGGATTCAGGATTTGTCGTTTTCTGTTTGGACTTGAATAAACTCTGTTTCTGTTAAGTCGCTTTTGGGTCCTCTTTCACCTGCATGACAGAAGGAACCGACCAAGGAATGGACCCAGCGACTTCAGACCTCGTTACACTGCCGTCGAGATCCAAGGAGCCATGCTCGGCAGACACGAGCAGGAATTGTCTGCTGCTCGCCATGCCGTGGAGAACCTGGCCGCTCAGGTTTCCGACCTCTCTGGACAGTTCCAGAGTCTACGTCTCGTGCCACCTGTTACTTCCTGGCCTGCCGAGCCTCCAGAACCTAGGGTTAATAACCCACCTTGCTACTCCGGGCAGCCCACTGAGTGCCGCTCCTTTCTCACGCAGTGTGAGATTGTGTTCTCTCTCCAACCCAACACATACTCTAGAGAGAGAGCTCGGGTTGCTTACGTCATTTCACTCCTTACTGGCCGGGCTCGAGAATGGGGCACAGCTATCTGGGAGGCAAGGGCTGATTGCTCTAACAAGTTCCAGAACTTTAAAGAGGAGATGATTCGGGTTTTTGACCGTTCAGTTTTTGGTGGGGAGGCTTCTAGGGTCCTGGCTTCCTTATGCCAAGGTGAACGGTCCATAACGGATTATTCTATTGAAGCACTCTTGCTGCCTCTAGTGAGTGGAACAGCCGGCGCTGCTCGCTCGTTTTCTGGAGGGACTCCACGCAGTGGTTAAGGATGAGATTCTCTCCCGGGAGGTTCCTTCAGATGTGGACTCTTTGATTGCTCTCGCCATCCGCATAGAACGACGGGTAGATCTTCGTCACCGGGCTCGTGGAAGAGAGCTCGCATCAACGGTGTTTCCCTGCTCCGCATCGCAACCATCTCCCTCCTCTGGCTTTGAGACTGAGCCCATGCAGCTGGGAGGGATTCGCATCTCGACTAAGGAGAGGGAACGGAGGATCACCAACCGCCTGTGCCTCTATTGCGGAGTTGCTGGACATTTTGTTAATTCATGTCCAGTAAAGCCAGAGCTCATCTGTAAGCGGAGGGCTACAGGTGAGCGCAACTACTCAAGTCTCTCCATCAAGATCCTGTACTACTTTGTCGGTCCATCTACGCTGGACCGGTTCGGGTGCTACATGTAGTGCCTTGATAGACTCTGGGGCTGAGGGTTGTTTCATGGACGAAGCATGGGTTCGGAAACATGACATTCCTTTCAGAGAGTTAGAGAAGCCTACGCCCATGTTCGCCTTAGATGGTAGTCATCTTCCCAGTATCAGATTTGAGACACTACCTTTAACCCTCACAGTATCTGGTAACCACAGTGAGACTATTTTTTTTGATTTTCCGTTCACCGTTTACACCTGTTGTTTTGGGTCATCCCTGGCTAGTATGTCATAATCCTTCTATTAATTGGTCTAGTAATTCTATCCTATCCTGGAACGTTTCTTGTCATGTGAAGTGTTTAATGTCTGCCATCCCTCTCGTTTCTTCTGTCCCTACTTCTCAGGAGGAACCTGGCGATTTGACAGGAGTGCCGGAGGAATATCATGATCTGCGCACGGTCTTCAGTCGGTCCCGAGCCAACTCCCTTCCTCCTCACCGGTCGTATGATTGTAGTATTGATCTCCTTCCGGGGACCACTCCTCCTCGAGGTAGACTATACTCTCTGTCGGCTCCCGAACGTAAGGCTCTCGAGGATTATTTGTCTGTGTCTCTTGACGCCGGTACCATAGTGCCTTCTTCCTCTCCGGCCGGGGCGGGGTTCTTTTTGTTAAGAAGAAGGACGGTACTCTGCGCCCCTGCGTGGATTATCGAGGGCTGAATGACATAACGGTTAAGAATCGTTATCCGCTTCCCCTTATGTCATCAGCCTTCGAGATTCTGCAGGGAGCCAGGTGCTTTACTAAGTTGGACCTTCGTAACGCTTACCATCTCGTGCGCATCAGAGAGGGGGACGAGTGGAAAACGGCGTTTAACACTCCGTTAGGGCATTTTGAGTACCGGGTTCTGCCGTTCGGTCTCGCCAATGCGCCAGCTGTTTTTCAGGCATTAGTTAATGATGTTCTGAGAGACATGCTGAACATCTTTGTTTTTGTCTATCTTGACGATATCCTGATTTTTTCTCCGTCACTCGAGATTCATGTTCAGCACGTTCGACGTGTTCTACAGCGCCTTTTAGAGAATTGTCTCTACGTAAAGGCTGAGAAGTGCTCTTTTCATGTCTCCTCCGTTACTTTTCTCGGTTCCGTTATTTCCGCTGAAGGCATTCAGATGGATTCCGCTAAGGTCCAAGCTGTCAGTGAGTTTCCAAGGTCACGTGTCGAGTTGCAGCGCTTTTTAGGTTTCGCTAATTTCTATCGGCGTTTCATTCGTAATTTCGGTCAAGTTGCTGCCCCTCTCACAGCTCTTACTTCTGTCAAGACGTGTTTTAAGTGGTCCGGTTCCGCCCAGGGAGCTTTTGATCTTCTAAAAGAACGTTTTACGTCCGCTCCTATCCTCGTTACTCCTGACGTCACTAGACAATTCATTGTCGAGGTTGACGCTTCAGAGGTAGGCGTGGGAGCCATTCTATCCCAGCGCTTCCAGTCTGACGATAAGGTTCATCCTTGCGCTTATTTTTCTCATCGCCTGTCGCCATCTGAGCGCAACTATGATGTGGGTAACCGTGAACTGCTCGCCATCCGCTGATCATTTAGCCCTAGGCGAATGGCGACAGTGGTTGGAGGGGGCGACCGTTCCTTTTGTCGTTTGGACAGACCATAAGAACCTTGAGTACATCCGTTCTGCCAAACGACTTAATGCCCGTCAAGCTCGTTGGGCGTTGTTTTTCGCTGTTTCGAGTTTGTGATTTCTACCGTCCGGGTAGCAAGAACACCAAGCCTGATGCCTTATCCCGTCTGTTTAGTTCTTCTGTGGCTTCTACTGATCCCGAGGGGATTCTTCCTTATGGGCGTGTTGTCGGGTTAACAGTCTGGGGAATTGAAAGACAGGTTAAGCAAGCACTCACGCACACTGCGTCGCCGCGCGCTTGTCCTAGTAACCTCCTTTTCGTTCCTGTTTCCACTCGTCTGGCTGTTCTTCAGTGGGCTCACTCTGCCAAGTTAGCTGGTCATCCCGGTGTTCGAGGCACTCTTGCGTCTATTCGCCAGCGCTTTTGGTGGCCGACTCAGGAGCGTGACACGCGCCGTTCGTGGCTGCTTGTTCGGACTGCGCGCAGACTAAGTCGGGTAACTCTCCTCCTGCCGGTCGTCTCAGACCGCTCCCCATTCCTTTCGACCATGGTCTCACATCGCCTTAGACTTCATTACCGGTCTGCCTTTGTCTGCGGGGAAGACTGTGATTCTTACGGTTGTCGATAGGTTCTCTAAGGCGGCACATTTCATTCCCTCGCTAAACTTCCTTCCGCTAAGGAGACGGCACAAATCATTATTGAGAATGTATTCAGAATTCATGGCCTCCCGTTAGACGCCGTTTCAGACAGAGGCCCGCAATTCACGTCACAGTTTTGGAGGGAGTTCTGTCGTTTGATTGGTGCGTCCGTCAGTCTCTCTTCCGGGTTTCATCCCCAGTCTAACGGTCAAGCAGAGAGGGCCAATCAGACGATTGGTCGCATACTACGCAGCCTTTCTTTCAGAAACCCTGCGTCTTGGGCAGAACAGCTCCCCTGGGCAGAATACGCTCACAATTCGCCTTCGTCTGCTACCGGGTTATCTCCGTTTCAGAGTAGTCTGGGTTACCAGCCTCCTCTGTTCTCATCCCAGCTTCCCGAGTCCAGCGTTCCCTCCGCTCAAGCGTTTGTCCAACGTTGTGAGCGCACCTGGAGGAGGGTGAGGTCTGCACTTTGCCGTTACAGGGCACAGACGGTGAGAGCCGCCAATAAACGCAGGATTAAGAGTCCAAGGTATTGTTGCGGCCAGAGAGTGTGGCTTTCCACTCGCAACCTTCCTCTTACGACAGCTTCTCGTAAGTTGACTCCGCGGTTCATTGGTCCGTTCCGTGTCTCCCAGGTCGTCAATCCTGTCGCTGTGCGACTGCTTCTTCCGCGACATCTTCGTCGCGTCCATCCTGTCTTCCATGTCTCCTGTGTTAAGCCCTTTCTTCGCACCCCCGTTCGTCTTCCTTCCCCCTCCCGTCCTTGTCGAGCGCACCTATTTACAAGGTACATAAGATCATGGACATGCGTTCGGGGACGGGGTCACCAATACTTAGTGGATTGGGAGGGTTACGGTCCTGAGGAGAGGAGTTGGGTTCCGTCTCGGGACGTGCTGGACCGTTCACTCATCGATGATTTCCTCCGTTGCCGCCAGGATTCCTCCTCGAGTGCGCCAGGAGGCGCTCGGTGAGTGGGGGTACTGTCATGTTTGTCATTTATTATCATGTCTTGTCCCTGTGCTCCCCATTCTATTCGTTTCCCTCTGCTGGTCTTATTAGGTTCTTTCCCTCTTTCTATCCCTATTTCCCCCTCCCTCTCTCACTCTCTCGCTCTCTCTTCTCTCTATCGTTCCGTTCCTGCTCCCAGCTGTTCCTATTCCCCTAATCATCATTTAGTCTTCCCACACCTGTTCCCGATCCTTTCCCCTGATTAGAGTCCCTATTTCTTCCTTTGTGTTCCGTTCCTGTCCTGTCGGTTCCTTGTTTAGAATTCACCGTGCTGTGATTGTGTATCGCCCTGTCCTGTCGTTAACACATGTTATTTGTGTTTTTGCCTTCATCAGATGCTGCGTGTGAGCAGGTGTCTCTGTCAGCTACGGCCTGCGCCTACCCGAAGCGACCTGCAGTCTGTGGCCGCTTCTCCTGTTATTCCCCTCTACAGACTAGAGTATTTCTGTTATTCCCTGTTTGGACATTTCCTGTTAAGGATTCAGGATTTGTCGTTTTCTGTTTGGACTTGAATAAACTCTGTTTCTGTTAAGTCGCTTTTGGGTCCTCTTTCACCTGCATGACAGACAGACAGACAGACAGACAGACAGACAGACAGACAGACAGACAGACAGACAGACAGACAGACAGACAGACAGACAGACAGACAGACAGACAGACAGACAGACAGACAGACAGACAGACAGACAGACAGACAGACAGACAGACAGACAGACAGAGAGGAGTGGAGATAGAGAGAGTGACAGCGAGAGAGAGTGACAGAGAGAGAGAGTGACAGAGAGAGAGAGAGAGTGGAGATAGAGAGAGTGACAGAGAGAGAGAGTGACAGAGAGTGATAGAGAGTGACAGAGAGAGAGAGTGGAGATAGAGAGAGTGACAGAGAGTGATAGAGAGTGACAGGGAGAGATAGAGTGGAGATAGAGAGAGACAGGGAGAGAGGGAGTAGAGAGAGAGAGTGAGAGTGACAGAAAGAGTGACAGAGAGAGAGTGGAGATAGAGAGAGTGACAGGGAGATGAGAGTGGAGATTGAGAGAGAGAGTGGAGATAGAGAGAGTGACAGGGAGATGAGAGTGGAGATTGAGAGAGAGAGTGGAGATAGAGAGAGAGAGTGGAGATAGAGAGAGAGTGATAGAGAGAGAGAGTGACAGAGAGAGTGACAGAGAGATGAGAGAGAGTGACAGAGAGAGTGACAGGGAGAGACAGATTGATGACAGAGAGTGAGAGAGAGCAGAGAGAGTGACAGACAGAGAGAGTGACAGAGAGAGTGACAGAGAGAGAGAGACAGAGAGTGACAGAGAGAGTGACAGAGAGACAGAGAGACAGAGAGAGTGACAGACAGAGAGAGTGACAGAGAGAGTGCCAGAGAGAGAGAGAGACAGAGAGAGAGAGAGAGAGAGAGAGAGAGAGAGAGAGAGAGAGAGAGAGAGAGAGAGAGAGAGAGAGAGAGAGAGAGAGACAGAGAGAGTGACAGAGAGAGAGAGACAGAGAGAGTGACAGAGAGAGAGAGAGACAGAGAGACAGAGAGAGTGACAGAGAGTGACAGAGAGAGAGACAGAGAAACAGAGAGAGTGACAGACAGGGAGATAAGGGAGAGCAGAGCGATGAAGCCTTTAACGCTTCAAATCTGCCCCGTTTCCTGGCAGGTGAGGACAAGCACGTCTAACTCACTGACAGCTGCATTCTGGGTAAGTAACGTCTCCAATCTGACGATTCCGTTGAAGGTCAAGCCAAAAGGTAGCAATTCAACCTTCTCTGCAGCGTCATTTCTTTTCAAACTCTTTCTTTCTCATAATGTCATAATGAATGGTTCAGTAACACCGTCTCGCTTCACTGCATTCCCATCAGGAAAGATTAACTTTCCTTTTTTGAAATTACACTCATTACGTAGTGGGACAATGTTGTGATGAATTCACACACGCACGCACGCACGCACGCACGCACGCACGCACGCACGCACACACACACACACACACACACACACACACACACACACACACACACACGCACACACGCACTCACCCCATCACACACAGACATACCCCATCACATACACACACAGCAGCTCCTCGTCTCATCTGCTCAAAGATCTGTAAGAACAAAGCTTTAGTGGACATAAGAGCAGAAAACAAAGGCTGGTTTGAGGATTAAGGTTTTGTGAGAAATAGTTTCTATTGGTCATTGTTTCTGAGAGGAGGACGGAGAGGTGGACGACGGAGAGGTGGACGACCAATCAAATGTTTTACAACACCTACTCAGGGTTTTTCTTTTAACTATTTTATACCTTTTAGAATAATAGTGAAGACATCAAAACTATGAAATAACACATCATGTAGTAAGAAAAAGACTGACACCAAGACTGACACCTCTCTACTGTCTCGAATTCACTGCATTTTATGTTACAGGAATGAATCAGACAGTATGCAGTATGCTTCAATATGGGAAGAAAAGTGACACCATATGCTGGCACACCTCTGGCCACATCTCTGAGTTGCTTGACTCATTCATAGTTCCTCTCAAAGGAGACAGTGTACAACTGCTTCATCCTGACTTGACATTGTTTCAGGACTCTAGAAATAGTTATGCTTGCATTGTACATATTTCCAAAGATAATGTTGTCTGCCAACACTCTGTCCCGAATCTCTGTGAGTTTTATGTCATTGTTTCTGATGACCATATCAACGATTTGGAGAAATGTCCTCTGGTCTGATGAAACAAAAATAGAACTGTTTGGCCATAATGACCATCGTTATGTTTGGAGGATAAAGGGAGAAGATTGCAAGCTGAAGAACATCCCAACCGTGAAGCATGGGGGTGGCAGCATCATGTTGTGGAGGTGCTTTTCTGTATCCATGAATAACCAGCTTCAAGGAGAAAGCCTGACTATTTTCACTGACTACACAGGTGAATGATACACTCACAAACTGAATGGGTCAACACCAGGGCTGATCCTTTAGGTCAACAACTGTTCCTTATAGCTTCATTATCTTTCTTCTCTCTCTGTAAGAAGAATCCTAGGGTGTCAGCTAAAGACTTACAGAAATCTCTGGAACATGTTAACTTCTCTGTTGACGAGTCTACGATACCTAAAACACTAAACAAGAATGGTCTTCATGTGAGGACACCACAGAAGAAGCCACTGCTGTCCAAAAAAAACACAGTGAAGCACGGGGTGAAAGGGGCCGAAGAACACCATCCCAACCGTGAAGCACAGGGGTGGCAGCATCATGTTGTGGGGGTGCTTTGCTGCAGGAGGGACTGGTGCACGTCACAAAATAGATGGCATCATGAGGCAGGAGAATTAAGTGGATATATTGAAGCAACATCTCAAGAATTCAGTCAGGATGTTAAAGCTTGGTCGCAAATGGGTCTTCCAAATGGACAATGATCCCAAGCATACTTCCAAAGCTGTTGCAAAATGGCTCAAGGACAACAAAGTCAGTCTGTTGGAGTGGTCATCACAAAGTCCTGACCTCAATCCTATAGAACATTTGTGGGCAGAACTGAAAAAGTGTGTGTGAGCAAGGAGGCCTACAAACCTGACTCAGTTTCAGGAGCTCTGTCAGGAGGAATGGGCCGAAATTCATCTACCTTAATGTGGGACGCTTCTGGAAGGCTACCCGAAACGTTTGACCCAAGTTAAACAATTTAAAGGCTATGCTACCAAATACTCATTGAGTGTATGAAAACTTCTGACCCACTGGGAATGTGATGAAAGAAATACAAGCTGAAATAAATCATTCTCTCTACTATTATTCTGACATTTCACATTCTTAAAATAAAGTGGTGATCCTACCTGACCTAAGACAGGGAATTTTTACTAGGATTCAGTGTCAGGAATTGTGAAAAACTAAGTTGAAATGTATTTGGCTAAGGTGTATGTAAACTTCCAAATTCAACTATACATAGAGTTTTGGTGGTGGTTGTGTCTGAGTGAGAAAGTAATTCATGAAATTTGAAAGATGTAGTCATTGAATGCATTTTGTGCCAAAGCAATGAAGAATGAGCCACAGTTTAGCCCACATAGAAGTCTGTTGTGAAGAGTGAAGAGTTATGAAAAAGCGATTGTAAAAAACAAACTGTAAACAAATCTAAAAATATTTCATATTTGAGATTCTTCAAATAGCCACTCTTTGCATTGATGACAGTTTTGCACACTCGTGGCATTGTCTCAACCAGCTTCACCTGGAATGATTTTAAAACTGTCTTTAAGGAGTTCCCACATATGCTGAGCACTAGTTTGCCCCTTTTCCTTCACTCTGCGGTCCGACTCATCCCAAACCATCTCAATTTGGTCGGGTGATTGTGGAGGCCAGGTCAGCTGATGAGGCACTCTGTTACTCTCCTTCTTGGTAATAATAGACCTTATACAGCATGGAGGTGTGTTGGGTCATTGTCCTGTTGAAAAATAAATTATAGTTCCATTAAAACAAAAAGCAGATGGGACGGTGTATCGTTGCACAATGCTGTTGGTAGCCATGCTGGTTAAGTGTGCCTTGAATTCTAAATACATCACAGACAGTGTCACCAGCAAAGCACCCCCACACCATAACACCTCCTCCTCCATGCTTCACGGTGGGAAATACACATGTGGAGATCATCCGTTCACCCACACCGCGTGGTGTGTCACAAAGACACGGATGTTGGAACCAAAAATGCTCAATTTGAACTCCAGACCAAAGGACAATTTTCTACCGGTCGTCCATTGCTCGTGTTTCTTTGCCAAGCAAGTCTCTTCTTCTTATTGGTGTCCTTTAGTCGTGGTTTCTTTGCAGCAATTCAACCATGAAGGCCTGATTCACACAGTCTCCTCTGAACAGTTGATGTTGAGATGTGTCTGTTACTTGAACTCTGTGAAGCATTTATTTGGGCTGCAATTTCTGAGGCTGGTAACTCTAATGAACTTATGGACTGTCATTTCTCTTTGCTTATTTGAGGTGTTCTTACCATAATATGGACTTGATCTTTTACCAAATAGGGCTATCTTCTGTATACCACCCCTACCTTGTCACAACACAACTGATTGGCTCAATCGCATTAAGAAGGAAAGAAATTCCACAAATTAACTTTAAAGAAGGTACACCTTTTAATTGAAATGCATTCCAGGTGACTACCTCATGAAGCTGGTTGAGAGAATGCCAAGCATGTGCAAAGCTGTCATTAAGGCAAAGGGTGGCTATTTGAAGAATATCAAATATAAAATCTATTTTGATTTGTTTAACACTTTTTTGGTTACTACATGATTCCATATGTGTTATTTCAAAGTTGTTATGTCTTCTCTATTTTATACAATGTATAAAAAAATAGTAAAAGTAAAGAAAATCCCTTGAAGGTGTTCTTGAACTTTTGACTGGTAGTGTGTGTCTTTTCAAGTCTACAGTTCTATTTTTCCTGCAGTTGAACTAAATGACTTTGATACAGAGTTAAGGCTGTTCTCTCTCTCTCTCCCGTGGTCCTGACTTAAACTGGGAGACAGAGGGGAGTTCGTGAGAGTCTGCCAACTAGCTAATGAGGACAACTCCACCTTGTGGAGACAGCACAGAGACAACACGGAGACAGCACAGAGACAACACAGACTTTAAATAGACAAGCAGAGAAACCAGAGAAGGCAATTCTGTGTCACCTTCCTAAAAAGATGTGTACTTCTTAGCCCTACATGGACAAAAGTATGTGGCTCTGGTTGGACAGTTAATTAAAGGGTCAAAAGGCTCTGGTTGGACAGTTAATTAAAGGCTCTGGTTGGACAGTTAATTAAAGGGTCAAAAGGCTCTGGTTGGACAGTTAATTAAAGGCTCAAAAGGCTCTGGTTGGACAGTTAATTAAAGGCAGTTAATTAAAGGCTTTGGTTGGACAGTTAATTAAAGGCTCTGGTTGGACAGTTAATTAAAGGCTCTGGTTGGACAGTTAATTAAAGGCTCTGGTTGGACAGTTAATTAAAGGTTCTGGTTGGACAGTTAATTAAAGGCTCAGGTTGGACAGTTAATTAAAGGCTCTGGTTGGACAGTTAATTAAAGGCTCTGGTTGGACAGTTAATTAAAGGCTCTGGTTGGACAGTTAATTAAAGGCTCTGGTTGGACAGTTAATTAAAGGCTCTGGTTGGACAGTTAATTAAAGGCTCTGGTTGGACAATTAATTAAAGGCTCTGGTTGGACATTTAATGAAAGGCTCTGGTTGGACAGTTAATTAAAGGTTCTGGTTGGACAGTTAATTAAAGGGTCAAAAGGTTCTGGTTGGACAGTTAATTAAAGGCTCTGGTTGGACAGTTAATTAAAGGCTCTGGTTGGACAGTTAATTAAAGGGTCCTTTTGGACAATGAATTAACTTCTTCAGGATTGGTGGGTCCCTCTTGGATGGTTGAGCTAACGTAGGCTAATATGTTTAACCAAAGGGTTATAAGTAAAATGAACATTTCCCAGGACATAGACGTATCTGATATTGGGAGAAAGCTTAAATTCTTGTTAATCTAACTGCACTGTCCAATTTACAGTAGCTATTACAGTGAAATAATACCATGCTATTGTTTGAGGAGAGTGCACAGTTTTGAATATGAAAAGTGTAAACAAATTGGGCACAATTGGGCAGTCTTGATACAACGTTTTTAAGAGAAATGCAATGGTTCATTGGATCAGGCTTAAACTTTGCACACGCACTGCCATCTAGTGGCCAATATCCAAATTGCACCTTGGCTGGAATAATATATTATGGCCTGTCTCTTGCATTTCAAAAATGATGCTACAAAAAAAATTCACAATTATATATTAATCTCTTATCACACAACTATCTCTCCCTCCATATCTCTCTCTCTCTCTGTCTCTTACTCCTTCTCTCTCCCACTCCAGATCTCTCCCCATATCTCCCCATCTCTCTCCCCTCCCTCACTCTCCCTCTTCATCTCACTCTGTCTCCCCTCTCTCCATCTCTCCCTCTTTCTCTCTCTCTCTCTCCCTATCCCTCTCTCTCACTCTCTATCCCTCTTTCTCACTCTCTCCCTATCCCTCTCTCGCTCTCCCTCTTTATCCCTCTCTCTCACTCACTCTCTCCCTATCCCTCTCTCGCTCTCCCTCTCCCCATTTATCCCCTCCTCTCTCTCTTCATCTCTCTCCCATCATCTCCCTCTTTCATCTCTCTCTCTCCCCTATCCCTCTCTCTCACTCTCTATCATCTCTCTCTCCCCATCTCTTCACTCTCTCCCTATCCCTCTCTCTCTCCCCATCTCTTCATCTCTCTCTCTCCCCATCTCTTCATCTCTCTCTCCCCATCTCTTCCCCATCTCTTCATCTCTCTCTCCCCATCTCTTCATCTCTCTCTCTCCCCATCTCTTCATCTCTCTCTCCCCATCTCTTCATCTCTATCCCTCTCTCTCTTTCATCCCTATCCCTCTCTCTCTCCATCTCTCATTCTCTATCGCTCCATACCTCTTCTATTTCTCTCTCCTCTATTTCTCTCTCATCACATTACTTCTGACTCCATCTCTTTCTCAATTCAATTTCAATTTAAGGGCTTTATTGGCATGGGCAACATATGTTAACACTGCCAAACAAGTGAACTAGATGACACAAAAGTGAGAAAAAAAAATGAGCAGTAAACATTACACCCACAAACGTTCCAGAAGACATTATACATGTTATATTATGGGTAAAGGTTATCTCTCTGTTTCTCTCCGATCTCTCCCTCTGTCTTCTTGGTTCTGCCCTTCACTGCTTCATTTTCCCTGTTCATATGTCTCTCTGTTCTGCTCTTCTCTAACCTATTGATTCCTCCTCCCTCCAGCTCACTGCTAGAGATACAACTCTCTGATTGGGATCAGAATGTGATCTAATCTGTTTATTCTCACTGAAAACATTTGTCCTCAGTGGACATGCAACAGAAATACAGTGCTGAAAATGTCCTTTCTCGTCCTCCTCCTCCTGATATCCTCCTCCTCCTCCTCCTCCTCTCCTCCTCCTCTTGATATTCTCCTCCCCTCCTCCTCCTCCTGATATCCTCCTCCCCCTCTCCTCCTCCACCTCCTCATGATTTCCTCCTCCTCCCCCCCCTCCTCCAACCTCCCCCCTCCACCTCCTGATTTCCTCCTCCTCCTCCTCTCCCTCCTCTCCTCTCCACCTCCACCTCCTCCTGCCTCTCCACCTCCACCTCCTCCTGATATCCTCCTCCTCCTCTCCTCCTCCTCCTCCTCCTCCAGCTTCTCCCCCTCTCCACCTCCTCCTGATTTCCTCCTCCTCCCCCTCCTCCTCCACCTCCTCATGATTTCCTCCTCCTCCTCCTCCTCCTCCCACTCTCCACCTCCTCCTGATATCCTCCCCCTCCTCCTCCTCTCCTCCTCCGCCTCCCCCTCTCCACCTCCTCCTGATTTCCTCCTCCTCCTCCCCCTCTCCTCCTCCACCCCCTCATGATTTCCTCCTTCTCCTCCTCCTCCTCCCCCTCTCCACCTCCTCCTGATTTCCTCCTCCATCTCGACCTCCTCCTCCCCCTCTCCACCTCCACCTCCTCCTGATATCCTCCCATCCTCTCCTCCTCCTCCTCCTCCACCTTCTCCCCCTCTCCACCTCCTTCTGATTTCCTCCTCCTCCCCTTCTCCTCCTCCACCTCCTCATGATTTCCTCCTCCTCCTCCTCCTCCTCCTCCTCCTCCTCCTCCTCCCACTCTCCACCTCCTCCTGATATCCTCCTCCTCTTCCTCCTCTCCTCCTCCCCCTCTCCACCTCCTCCTGATTTCCACCTCCTCCTCCCCCTCTCCTCGTCCACCCACTCATGATTTCCTCCTTCTCCTCCTCCTCCCCCTCTCCACCTCCTCCTGATATCGTCCTCCTCTCCTCCTTCACCTCCTGATTTCTTCCTCCTCCTCCCCCTCCTCCACCTCCTCATGATTTCCTCCTCCTCCCCCTCTCCTCCTCCACCTTCTCCTGACTTCCTCCTCCTCCTCCCCCACTCCATCTCCTCCCGATTTCGTCCTCCACCTCCTCCTCCTCCTCTTCTTTAAAACCCTGTTGTATTATTAAGCCCCAGGGCCTCACCTAGCTGTAAAACCATCTCCTGGTTGACACGAGTTTTGCCGGAAACAAATGGCTCTGGTTCCTATGGCTTCATCAGTCGGGACATATGAGTTTAATAAAAACCAAAGAGGACACTTAAAGTAACTGTCCAGTGTTTTCAGATTTCTATTAAATATGATCTATAATTAATTACAATATGAGTTAAGTAATTTTCCTTCCTAAAAATGGTAAATAAGTATGTTCAAATGCAGCTTTTCTATGTTTGAAGGGTGTGGGCGTACCTCAACAACAGAATGGTGTGGTCGTACCTCAACAACAGAATGGTGTGGTCGTACCCCAACAACAGAATGGTGTGGGCGTACCTCAACAACAGAATGGTGTGGTCGTACCCCAACAACAGAATGGTGTGGTCGTACCCCAACAACAGAATGGTGTGGTCGTACCCCAACAACAGAATGGTGTGGTCGTACCTCAACAACAGAATGGTGTGGTCGTACCCCAACAACAGAATGGTGTGGGCGTACCTCAACAACAGAATGGTGTGGTCGTACCCCAACAACAGAATGGTGTGGTCGTACCCCAACAACAGAATGGTGTGGTCGTACCCCAACAACAGAATGGTGTGGTCGTACCTCAACAACAGAATGGTGTGGGCGTACCTCAACAACAGAATGGTGTGGGCGTACCTCAACAACAGAATGGTGTGGGCGTACCTCAACAACAGAATGGTGTGGTCGTACCTCAACAACAGAATGGTGTGGTCGTACCCCAACAACAGAATGGTGTGGTCGTACCTCAACAACAGAATGGTGTGGTCGTACCTCAACAACAGAATGGTGTGGGCGTACCTCAACAACAGAATGGTGTGGTCGTACCTCAACAACAGAAGGGTGTGGGCGTACCCCAACAACAGAAATGTGTGGGCGTACCTCAACAACAGAAGGGTGTGGGCGTACCTCAACAATGGAAGGGTATATTATATTATATTTATTAATATTATATTTTATATTATATATTATATACAGTATATATATATTAATATTATATTATATATATATTATATTATATGTTAATATTATATTATATTCCATATACATTATACTATATTTATTAATATTATATTTTATATTATATATTATCTATAGTCATATTATATATATTAATGTTATATATTACATAATATATATTCATATTTGAAGTGTTTAGCTGATAACAATGGTCAAGACATGTGTTAGGCTGGTATAGTTAACCAGGTGTATTGTGTTGATTTTGGTCAATAAATCTAATAGGCTGATATAGCTAACCTGACTACAGGTGTATTGTGTTGATATTGTGCGATACATCTAATAGGCTGATACATCTAACCAGGTGTATTGTGTGGATTATGGTCCTGTGAGGGTCAGCTGATAGAGCATAGTGCAACGCCACAGTGAGGGGATTGAGTTCTGCTGAGGCCGTCCATACATCTTTGAGGGATTGAGTTCTGCTGGGGCCGTCCATACATCCACGGACCCACTACTGCAAGTCACTTTGAATACAAGTGTCTGCTAAATGGCACGTGTTATTATATGATACAAAGAGCAGTGAGCTAACGCTGTCTCTGTTAGCGTTGGAAACTGAAGCTAATTATGCCTTAACAATCTCCTGAAGCTGCTCCGGCTGGCTTCGATGCACCTGGTTTACTTTACTATTCATGGATCTGCATCCCAAATGGCACCCTATTCCCTATATAGTGCACTACTTTTCGATCAGGACCCATAGTGCACTATATAGGGAATAGGGTGCCATTTGGGACGCTAGTTTTGGTGTATTTACTGTGTCGTATCAGGAGCTCTAGATAGACCATTCATTATTGTAATAAGGGGCCACTGTAGTTACCCTGCCAGGTGTAATGGTCATGATAATGTAGAGGTACTATAGTTACCCTGCCAGGGTTCATGGTCTCATTAATGTAGAGGTACCGTAGTTTCCCTGCCAGGGGTAATGGTCATGGTAATGTAGAGGTACTGTAGTTACCCTGCCAGGGGTAATGGTCATGGTAATGTAGAGGTACTATAGATACCCTGCCAGGGGTAATGGTCATGATAATGTTGAGGTAGTATAGTTACCCTGCCAGGTGTAATGGTCATGATAATGTAGAGGTACTATAGTTACCCTGCCAGGGTTCATGGTCTCAGTAATGTAGAGGTACCGTAGTTTCCCTGCCAGGGGTAATGGTCATGGTAATGTAGAGGTACTGTAGTTACCCTGCCAGGGGTAATGGTCATGGTAATGTAGAGGTACTATAGATACTCTGCCAGGGATAATGGTCATGATAATGTAGAGGGACTATAGATACCCTGCCAGGGGTAATGGTCCTGAGAATGTAGAGGGACTATAGATACCCTGCCAGGGGTAATGGTCATGATAATGTAGAGGGACTATAGATACCCTGCCAGGGGTAATGGTCCTGAGAATGTAGAGGGACTATAGATACCCTGCCAGGGTTAATGGTCTCAGTAATGTAGAGGGACTATAGATACCCTGCCAGGGGTAATGGTCTCAGTAATGTAGAGGTACCGTAGTTTCCCTGCCAGGGGTAATGGTCATGGTAATGTAGAGGTACTGTAGTTACCCTGCCAGGGGTAATGGTCATGGTAATGTAGAGGTACTATAGATACCCTGCCAGGGGTAATGGTCATGATAATGTATAGGTACTATAGTTACCCTGCCAGGGGTAATGGTCATGGTAATGTAGAGGTACTATAGATACCCTGCCAGGGGTAATGGTCATGATAATGTAGAGGGACTATAGATACCCTGCCAGGGGTAATGGTCTCAGTAATGTAGAGGTACCGTAGTTACCCTGCAAGGGGTAATGGTCATGGTAATGTAGAGGTACTATAGATACCCTGCCTGTAAAACACTCCTTGGTCTCAGCGTGGAAGTCACCCTGAGACCAAGGAGTGTTTTACAGGTGAGCCCTGTAGATACAAACATACACATATATACATTCACATATATACAATTAAAACAGTCCTTGGTCTCAGCGTAGAACGTACACATATATACAATTAAAACAGTCCTTGGTCTCAGCGTGGAACGTACACATATATACAATTAAAACACATCATTTACACGTTCACCGTTAAAAAAACGAATCCAAACCAATCATACACACAAACCAATCATACACACAAACCAATCATACACACAAACCAATCATACACACCAAACCAATCATACACACAAACCAATCATACACAAACCAATCATACACACAAACCAACACACAAACCAATCATACAAACCAATCATAACCAAACCAATCATACACACAAACCAATCATACACACCAAACCAATCATACACACCAAACCAATCATACACACCAAACCAATCATACACACAAACCAATCATACACACAAACCAATCATACACACAAACCAATCATACACACAAACCAATCATACACACACAAACCAATCATACACACCAAACCAATCATACACACAAACCAATCATACACACAAACCAATCATACACACCAAACCAATCATACACACAAACCAATCATACACACCAAACCAATCATACACACAAACACACCAAACCAATCATACACACAAACACACAAACCAAATACACACAAACCAATCATACACACCAAACCAATCAATCATACACACAAACAACACACAAACCAATCATACACACAAACCAATCATACACACAAACCAATCATACACACCAAACCAATCATACACACAAACCAATCATACACACAAACCAATCATACACACCAAACCAATCATACACACCAAACCAATACACACAAACCAATACACAAACCAAAACCAATCATACACACCAAACCAATCATACACACCAAACCAATCATACACACCAAACCAATCATACACACAAACCAATCATACACACAAACCAATCATACACACCAAACCAATCATACACACAAACCAATCATACACACAAACCAATCATACACACCAAACAAGCATACACACCAAACAAGCATACACATGATGCAATCATAAAAAACTAATAAGAGTTCCCCTAACAGCCGTCTGAAAAACCCTAGAGGCACCAATTCCTCCAATGTCCGGGTGTTGTTGAGATTGTTCCACATGAAAGGTGCAGAAAAACTAAAAGCATGTCTACCCATTCAGTGTAGATGGAAGGGATCCTACATTATCCAACACCAGCCATCCCTGAGCCCTGGTCTGGTAGCCCGTATGCACATCAACACTGTACTAACGTACAGGGAGAGATTACTTAAGAAGGCTTTATAAACAGACAGAATGTTAACAGACAGACAGACAGCTAACAGACAGACAGACACACAGCTAACAGACAGACACACAGCTAACAGACAGACAGACAGCTAACAGACAGACAGACACACAGCTAACAGACAGACAGACAGCTAACAGACAGACAGACACACAGCTAACAGACAGACAGACACACAGCTAACAGACAGACAGACAGCTAACAGACAGACAGAATGTTAACAGACAGACAGACAGACAGACAGCTAACAGACAGACAGACACACAGCTAACAGACAGACAGACACACAGCTAACAGACAGACAGACACACAGCTAACAGACAGACAGACACACAGCTAACAGACAGACAGACAGCTAACAGACAGACAGACAGCTAACAGACAGACAGACAGCTAACAGACAGACAGACACACAGCTAACAGCCAGACAGAATGTTAACAGACAGACAGACACACAGCTAACAGACAGACAGACACACAGCTAACAGACAGACAGACAGACAGCTAACAGGCAGACAGACAGCTAACAGACAGACAGCTAACAGACAGACAGACACACAGCTAACAGACAGACAGACACACAGCTAACAGACAGACAGACAGAATGTTAACAGACAGACAGACAGCTAACAGACAGACAGACACACAGCTAACAGACAGACAGACACACAGCTAACAGACAGACAGACACACAGCTAACAGACAGACAGACAGCTAACAGACAGACACACAGCTAACAGACAGACACACAGCTAACAGACAGACAGACAGCTAACAGACAGACAGGCAGGACAGTTAACAGACAGGCAGTTAACAGACAGACAGACAGTTTTAACAGACAGACAGACCGTTTTTTAAATTAAATGCTAGCCCATACAGCTACTGTATTTAATGCTTGCCCACACATCTCCTATAATTAATGCTAGCCCAAACAGCTCATATCTTTAATGCTAGAACACACAGCTCCTATTTTTAATGCTAGTCCATACAGCTCCTATCTTTAATGCTAGCCCAAACAGCTCCTATCTTTAATGCTAGCCCAAACAGCTCCTATCTTTAATGCTATCCCAAACAGCTCCTATAATTAATGCTAACCCATACAGCTCCTATCTGTAATGCTAGCCCAAACAGCTCCTATAATGAATGCTAACCCATACAGCTCCTATCTGTAATGCTAACCCACACAGCTCCTATTTTTAATGTTAGCCCAAACAGCTTGAACTCCTGTTCAAAAGGTCAACATGGTAGTGATGAGGCAGAGGTGTCAAACTCATTCCATGGAGGGCCTAGTGTCTGTTGGTTCAATTAAGACCTAGACAAACAGGTCAGGGGAGCTCCTTACTAATCAGTGAGCTTAATTCATCAATCAATGACAAGGGACGAGCAAAGCCCGCAGACACTCGGCCCTCCATGGAAAGAATTTGACAATTCAAGGTGGCTATACTTAAACTCTTTAACATCATCCTCAGCTCTGGCATCTTACCCATCTTACCCAACATTTGGAACCAAGGTCTGATCACTCCAATCCACAAAAGTGGAGACAAATTTGACCCCAATAATTACTGCACAATCTGTGTCAAAAGTAACCTCTGGACGATCCTCTGCAGTTTCATCAACACCAACATTTCCTCAGTGAAACAAATGTCTGGAGCAAATGTCAAATTGACTTCTTACCACAATACCGTGCGACAGACCACGTATACACCCTGCACACCGTTAATGACAAAACAAACAAAACAAAAGCAAAGTCTTCTCATGCTATGTTGATTTCAAAAAAGCTTTTTATCCAATTTGGCATGAGGGTCTGCTGTATAAACTGATGGAAAGGGGTGTTGTGAGAAAAACCTACATCATTATAAAATCCATGTAGGCCAACAATAAGTGTGTGGTTAAAATTGAAAAAACACACACACAGATTTGTTCCCTCAGGGCCGGGAACTGAGACAGGGATGTAACTTGAGCCCAATCCTCTTCAACATTTATATCAATTAATTGGCAAGGGCCCTAGAACAGTCTGCAGCACCTGACAGACTACTAGACTCTGAAGTCAAAACAGACCACAAAATGAGGTGGAAACCGAGCTGCACTTTTTAACCTCCTGCCAAATGTACGACCATAAAAGAGATACATATTTTCTTCAAATTATACAAACCCACAAAGAATTCAAACACAAAAGCCCCATTTTTACAAACTCCCATATCTGTTTGGCGAAATAGTGTGCAACCCCAGCAGCAAAATGTGTGCTACCTACTGCCACAAGAAAAGGTCAAGGGTCAGAAACAACAATGTTTTTATTGTTGTTATTATCGTTATTATTACCTACGTGTATCTGTATCATTCGTACATGTTTGTACATTGTCACAAGTCCGTTCATAACCTAAGCAACATTTGAAAGGTTATGGTACATTTCTTTACCACTAAAAATATAATATTTTGAAACGTTGTTATTCTCTTGGAACTTTTTTGTGTGTGTAATGTTGACTGTTTTAATGTCTGGTTGTTGTTGTCTTGTTTTGTGTGTGTAATGTTGACTGTTTTAATGTCTGGTTGTTGTTGTCTTGTTTTGTGTGTGTAATGTTGACTGTTTTAATGTCTGGTTGTTGTTGTCTTGTTTTGTGTGTGTAATGTTGACTGTTTTAATGTCTGGTTGTTGTTGTCTTGTTTTGTGTGTGTGATGTTGACTGTTTTAATGTCTGGTTGTTGTTGTCTTGTTTTGTGTGTGTGATGTTGACTGTTTTAATGTCTGGTTGTTGTTGTCTTGTTTTGTGTGTGTAATGTTGACTGTTTTAATGTCTGGTTGTTGTTGTCTGGTTGTTGTTGTCTTGTTTTGTGTGTGTAATGTTGACTGTTTTAATGTCTGGTTGTTGTTGTCTTGTTTTGTGTGTGTAATGTTGACTGTTTTAATGTCTGGTTGTTGTTGTCTTGGTCTTGTTTCATTTGCTTTATTGTTTTTTTGTCGTTGTTCTGTTTGAGTTTTTTCAATTGCTTTGGCAATGTAAATACGTTTCAAATGAATTCACTTTGAATTGAATTGACAGAGACAGAGAGGGAGAGGGAGATAAGGAGAGGAAGATAGAGAGGGAGAGGAAGATTAGAGAGGGAGAGACAGAAACCAGCATATATAGGGAGAGTGGGAGTGTGAATGCCCAGCTGCGGCATTAAGTCTTGTCTCTATGGAGACATGCAGTGTGTTACTTGGAGTTTAGAAGAGAAGATACGGCACAAGGTTCTCTTATGTCAGTGAGCACGTACTGCGCCTTGCAAATGTATTCATCCCCCTTGGCGTTTTTCCTATTTTGTTGCATTACAACCTATAACTTAAATGGATTTCTATTGGATTTCATGTAATGGGCATACACAGTCCAAATTAGTGAAGTGAAATGAAAAAAATTACTTGTTGCAAAAAATTATAAATATAACAAATGGAAAAGTGGTGTGTGCATATGTATTCATCCCCTTTGCTATGAAGTCCTTAAATAAGATCTGGGACAATCAATGATGTACCTTCAGAAGTCACATAATTAATTAAATCAAGTCCACCTGTGTGCAATCTAAGTGTCACATGATCTGTCACATGATCCCAGTATATATACACCTGTTCTGAAATGTCCCAGAGTCTGCAACACCACTAAGCAAGGGGCGCCACCAAGCAAGGGGAACCATGAAGACAAAGGACTCTCCAAACAGTTCAGGGATCTACAGTTCAGGGATCTACTTGCAAAACTCAGGCAAGGAGGACATTAATCAGAGAGGCAACAAGGAGACTAAAGATAACCCTGAAGGAGCTGCAAAGTTCTACAGCGGAGATTGGAGTATCTGTCCATAGGACCACTTCAAGCTGTACACTCCACAGAGCTGGGCTTTACAGAAGAGTGGCCAGAAAAAAAGTCATTGCTTAACTTAAAGAGGCTGCGACTTTTTGCAGCTTTTTGTTAAAAATCGCGCAAAATTTCAACGTCCTGCTACTCATGCCAGCAATATAGTATATGCATATGATTAGTATGTGTGGATAGAAAACACTCGGAAGTTTCTAAATCATGTCTGTGACTATAACAGGCAAAATCCCAAGGAAAACTGTTCACAAAAAAAACACAAAACAAATATCCCTCCGCCAGTCTCTGTATTGTCTACGGCAAGGGAAAATACATAGCGTCCAGTTTACAATGCCTACAGCTTCCACACGATGATGCCAGTACTGGCAATTGGGTTGAAGTTTATCCTTGGTGAAATGAGAAATAGGCACTTCCTGTCACCGAGTACACCAGAGGAAGTTATGAAAGGGAGAATATGGACCATGATTTCAAGACTTGCTGCGATTGAATACAGATCGCCCCGTGATCAATTTGATCGATTATTAACGTTTACTAATACCTAAAGTTGGAATACAAAAGTAGTTTGAAGTGTTTTGTCAAAGTTTATAGGCAACTTTTTTTTATTTAAAAAAATGACGTTGCGTTTTGGAAAGCAGTTTTTTCCTGATCAGACTGGCTTCATACATGGACGGATTTAATCAAAAAAAAGACCCAATAGTGATGTTTATGGGACATATAGGAGTGCCAACAAAGAAGCTCATCAAAGGTAATGAATGTTTTATATTGTATTTCTGCGTTTTGTGTAGCGCCGGCTACGCTAATTATTTAATTTAATTTAAATTTAATTATTTTGTTTACGTCCCCTTTGGGTATTTCGGGGGTTGCATGCTATCAGATAATAGCTTCTCATGCTTTCGCCGAAAAGCATTTTAAAAATCTGACATGTTGGCTAGATTCCCAACGAGTGTAGCTTTAATAGAGCTCCCTGCATGTGTGTTTTAATGAAAGTTTGAGTTGTATCGAGTACTATTAGTTGTCACTCTGAAATTTCCGCTGATTTCCACTGATGTTGATCCCTGTACATCCCTATTAAAAAAAATTAGCAAACACATTTGGTATTCACCAAAGGTGGGAGACTGTCCTACATCATTTAAAAGATGAACTTCTTGTTAATCAAGCCGATTTGTCAGATTTCAAAAAGGATTATGTGAGGACAGCGCCAAGCGTACAAAAGCATTACAAACATTTTCCAAACAAGCAGAGACGTCACAAAAGTCAGAAATAGCGATAAAATAAATCACTTACCTTTGAAGATCTTCCTCTGTTTGCAATCACAAGGACCACAGCTACATAACAAATTGTCGTTTTGTTCGATAAGTCCTTCTTCTTTTCCCAAAAAGTCAGCTTTAGTTGGTGCGCTTGATTCAGTAATCCACCGGTTTCCCACGTTCAAAATGCATGCAAATGAATCCCAAAAGTTACCAATAAACTTTGTCCAAACAAGTCAAACAATGTTTCTAATCAATCCTCAGGTACCCTAATATGTAAATAAAATGATCAAATTTTAAGACGGAGAATAGTATGTTCATTACCATTAGCCTGAAACTCTTTCTAACAACGGTTGACATCTAGTGGAAGCCCTAGGAACTGCAATCTGGGAGGTATTCCTTTGATTTTCCCATAGACAGCCAATGCAATGAGTGGTGAGCTCAGATTCTGGATGGATTCTCCTCGGGTTTTCACCTGCCATATCAGTTCTGTTATACTCACAGACATTATTCCAACGGTTTTAGAAACTTCAGAGTGTTTTCCATCCAATACTACCATGCATATCTATATCCTATCTTCTGGGCCTGAGTAACAGGCAGTTTACTTTGGGCACCTCAGTCATCCAAACTTCTGAATACTGTCCCCTAGCCTTTATAAGTTAATGTGTTTGTTTGTCTGTTAATGTGTTTGTTTGTCTGTTAATGTGTTTGCTTGTTTGTTAGGGAATACATTATGTCCGACTAACTGCAGCAAATTAGCAGGAGATGCGGAATTAATCCATTAATTTTAAATCAGCTAAATTGACAAGAAACAAAACCCGGGGGGATTCCAGCCAATCGTTTTTATTTAATTTGAACACTTTAGCTGTGGTGCAATCGAGAGAGGGAGGGAAAGGAAGAGAGAAAAAGAGAGAGAGGGAGAGGGAAAGGAAGAGAGAAAAAGAGAGAGAGGGAGAGGGAAAGGAAGAGAGAAAAAGAGAGGGAGGGAGGGAAAGGAAGAGAGAAAAAGAGAGGGAGAGGGAGAGGGAAAGGAAGAGAGAAAAGGAGAGAGAGGGAGAGGGAAAGGAAGAGAGAAAAAGAGAGAGAGGGAGGGAAAGGAAGAGACAAAAAGAGAGAGAGGGAGGGAAAGGAAGAGACAAAAAGAGAGAGAGGGAGGGAAAGGGAGAGAGAGGGAAAGAGAGAAGGAGAGGGGGAGGGAGAGGGAGAGAGAAAAGGAGAGAGGGAGAGATAGAGATGGAGAGGAAGAGGGAGGGAGGGAAAGAAGAGGAGAGGGAGAGATAGAGATGGAGGAGATGAAGAGGGAGAGAGGGAAAGAGTGAAATGAGAAAGAGAGAAGGGACATGGACAGTGTTTTAAATTCGATATTTGGTCTGTGTCATTAACCTTAGATTTTAAATGGACTCTGATTTAAACTGTTCTATGTCTTGCCAGCAGAGCCATTACACAGGGCAGAACAGGGACTCTCTCTTCATCCCAAATGGCACCCTATTCCCTATATAGTGGACTACTGTTGATCAAAAGTAGGGAATACAGTGCCAGTTGGGACACACACTCTCTCTCTCTGTCCAACATTGGTAATAGAGGGACCTTCATGTATTAATGATAAAAGGGCACAGAGTCAAGTTGTTTGGTTTGTTGATCATTCAACTAGTTCTTTATACCTGACATCTCAAATCAAGTCTGAAGGGCAAGTTTTGTGAATTATAGTTTCTATCCAGATTATAGTTATAGCTATATTGGCAATTAGTAGCAATTAGTAGCAGTATGTACTGCTACTTGACCGAGCCAGAACGGCCCAAATTGGCAATTACAATTTAATGACTGAATAAGCTACTTTAAATAACCTATTCTACTTCCGATGGATCCTCCTAGAGTTCATTTCTAAAATAAAAATTACCTTGATCTAGGGTTGCATTCCAAATAGCACTCTATCCCCTTAACAGCGCACTACTTTCGACCAGGGCCCATAGGTGCGCTTGTGAAAAGTAGTGCACTGCATAGGGATTAGGGTGTCATTTTGAATGTTGACCTTGTCTGGTCCGGACCCTGCTCCGTGGATGATTAATCTCTTATATTATTTCACAGATAGAATCACCAAGCCACACAGTAACTCCAGCGTAGCGCCCAATTACAAAGCAACAACATCCATGGAAATATTGACCCGGGGAAGCAAAAACATGCTGGAGGTTTTGGACTCAGCTTGTTCTGTGATGGAAATGTAATTTAAATATAAAAGTGGTTGATTTAAACGATGACTCTGTTCCTCTGTAGTTTTCTATTACATGCAGATACGGCAGGGTAGCCTAGTGGTTAGAGTGTAGAGGTGGCAGGTAGCCTAGTGGTTAGAGTGTAGAGGTGGCAGGTAGCCTAGTGGTTAGAGTGTAGAGGTGGCAGGTAGCCTAGTGGTTAGAGTGTAGGGGTGGCAGGTAGCCTAGTGGTTAGAGTGTAGAGGTGGTAGGGTAGCCTAGTGGTTAGAGTGTAGAGGTGGTAGGGTAGCATAGTGGTTAGAGTGTAGAGGTGGTAGGGTAGTGGTTAGAGTGTAGAGGTGGTAGGGTAGACTAGTGGTTAGAGTGTAGAGGCGGCAGGTAGCCTAGTGGTTAGAGTGTAGAGGTGGTAGGGTAGCCTAGTGGTTAGAGTGTAAATGTGGTAGGGTAGCCTAGTGGTTAAAGTGTAGAGGTGGTAGGGTACCCTAGTGGTTAGAGAGTAGAGGTGGTAGGGTACCCTAGTGGTTAGAGAGTAGAGGTGGTAGGGTAGCCTAGTGGTTAGAGTGTAGAGGTGGTAGGGTAGCCTAGTGGTTAGAGTGTAGAGTTGGTAGCCTAGTGGTTAGAGTGTAGAGGTGGTAGGGTAGCCTAGTGGTTAGAGTGTAGCGGTGGCTGGTAGCCTAGTGGTTAGAGTGTTGGACTAGTAATCGAAAGGTTGCAAGTTCAAATCCCCGAGCTGACAAGGTACAAATCTGTTGTTCTGCCCCTGAACAGGCAGTTAACCCACTGTTCCTAGGCCATCATTGAAAATAAGAATTTGTTCTTAACTGACTTGCCTGGTTAAATAAAGTTTTTTTTTTACTGTGACTGTGGACAATACACTAGACATTGGGATAGCTGAGACTGTGGACAATACACTAGACATTGGGATTGCAGAGACTTTGGCCAACTCACTGGAGTTGTCGTTAACCCACTGTTCCTAGGCCGTCATTGAAAATAAAAGGTCAAATAAAATAAAAAATCCATTGACCTGCTTACCATAAAATCAAACACACACACAAAAACTTAGGAAATTATGCAGTATTTTGTTTTTTTAGGTATTATAACTTACATTGTTGGCCCAGAAAACCTTAAGTGTTATTAGGTAGGAAACAACAGGGTGGGTGCTCAGCCCCCTCCTGTACTCCCTGTTCACCCATGACTGCGTGGCCACGCCTCCAACTCGATCATCAAATTTACAGATGACACAACAGTAGTAGGCTTGATCACCAACAATGACGAGACAGCCAATAGGGAGGAGGTGAGGGCACTCGGAGTGTGGTGTCAGGAAAACAACCTCTCACTCAACGTAAAAAAAAACAGCAGAGGGAGATGATCGTGGACTTCAGGAAACAGCAGAGGGAAGACCCTCCCATCCACATCGACGGGACAGCAGTCTAGAAGGTGGAAAGTTTCAAGTTCTTCGGCGTGCACATCACAGACCATCACAGACCATCACAGACCATCACAGACCATCACAGACCATCACAGACCATCACAGACCAGCTGAAATGGTTCACCCACACCGATAGTGTGGTGAAGAAGGCACAATAGAGCCTCTTCAATCTCAGGAGCCTGAAGAAATTTGGTGTGTCACCTAAAACCCTCACAGACTTCTACAGATACACAATTGTATCACCTGTATCACCGTCTGGTACGGAAACTGCACCGTCCACAATCGCAGGGCTCTCCAGAGGGTAGTGTGGTCTGCACAACGCATTACTGGGGGCAAACTACCTGCCCTCCAGGACATCTACACCACCCGATGTCACAGGAAGGCCATAAAGATCATCAAGGACAACAACCACCCGAGCCACTGCCTGTTCACCCAGCTACCATCCAGCAGACTGCTAAACAGCCATCACTAACATAGAGAGGCTGCTACCTAAATACAGACTGGAAATCATTGGCCACTTTCATAAATGGATCACCAGTCACTTTATTAATGTCACTTTAGTAATGGTATTTACATATCTTGCATTACAATTTTTTTGTTACATTTTTTTTATTTCACCTTTATTTAACCAGGTAGGCTAGTTGAGAACACCTTTATTTAACCAGGTAGGCTAGTTGAGAACACCTTTATTTAACCAGGTAGGCTAGTTGAGAACACCTTTATTTAACCAGGTAGGCTAGTTGAGAACACCTTTATTTAACCAGGTAGGCTAGTTGAGAACACCTTTATTTTACCAGGTAGGCTAGTTGAGAACACCTTTATTTATCCAGGTAGGCCAGTTGAGAACACCTTTATTTAACCAGGTAGGCTAGTTGAGAACACCTTTATTTAACCAGGTAGGCTAGTTGAGAACACCTTTATTTAACCAGGTAGGCTAGTTGAGAACACCTTTATTTAACCAGGTAGGCTAGTTGAGAACACCTTTATTTTACCAGGTAGGCTAGTTGAGAACACCTTTATTTAACCAGGTAGGCTAGTTGAGAACACCTTTATTTAACCAGGTAGGCTAGTTGAGAACACCTTTATTTAACCAGGTAGGCTAGTTGAGAACACCTTTATTTAACCAGGTAGGCCAGTTGAGAACACCTTTATTTAACCAGGTAGGCTAGTTGAGAACACCTTTATTTAACCAGGTAGGCTAGTTGAGAACACCTTTATTTAACCAGGTAGGCTAGTTGAGAACACCTTTATTTAACCAGGTAGGCTAGTTGAGAACACCTTTATTTAACCAGGTAGGCTAGTTGAGAACACCTTTATTTAACCAGGTAGGCCAGTTGAGAACACCTTTATTTAACCAGGTAGGCTAGTTGAGAACACCTTTATTTAACCAGGTAGGCTAGTTGAGAACACCTTTATTTAACCAGGTAGGCTAGTTGAGAACACCTTTATTTTACCAGGTAGGCTAGTTGAGAACACCTTTATTTTACCAGGTAGGCTAGTTGAGAACACCTTTATTTTACCAGGTAGGCTAGTTGAGAACACCTTTATTTAACCAGGTAGGCTAGTTGAGAACACCTTTATTTAACCAGGTAGGCTAGTTGAGAACACCTTTATTTAACCAGGTAGGCTAGTTGAGAACACCTTTATTTAACCAGGTAGGCCAGTTGAGAACACCTTTATTTAACCAGGTAGGCTAGTTGAGAACACCTTTATTTAACCAGGTAGGCTAGTTGAGAACACCTTTATTTAACCAGGTAGGCCAGTTGAGAACACCTTTATTTAACCAGGTAGGCTAGTTGAGAACACCTTTATTTAACCAGGTAGGCTAGTTGAGAACACCTTTATTTAACCAGGTAGGCTAGTTGAGAACACCTTTATTTTACCAGGTAGGCTAGTTGAGAACACCTTTATTTTACCAGGTAGGCTAGTTGAGAACACCTTTATTTAACCAGGTAGGCTAGTTGAGAACACCTTTATTTAACCAGGTAGGCTAGTTGAGAACACCTTTATTTAACCAGGTAGGCTAGTTGAGAACACCTTTATTTAACCAGGTAGGCCAGTTGAGAACACCTTTATTTAACCAGGTAGGCTAGTTGAGAACACCTTTATTTAACCAGGTAGGCTAGTTGAGAACACCTTTATTTAACCAGGTAGGCTAGTTGAGAACACCTTTATTTAACCAGGTAGGCTAGTTGAGAACACCTTTATTTAACCAGGTAGGCCAGTTGAGAACACCTTTATTTAACCAGGTAGGCCAGTTGAGAACACCTTTATTTAACCAGGTAGGCTAGTTGAGAACACCTTTATTTAACCAGGTAGGCTAGTTGAGAACACCTTTATTTAACCAGGTAGGCTAGTTGAGAACACCTTTATTTAACCAGGTAGGCTAGTTGAGAACACCTTTATTTAACCAGGTAGGCTAGTTGAGAACACCTTTATTTTACCAGGTAGGCTAGTTGAGAACACCTTTATTTAACCAGGTAGGCTAGTTGAGAACACCTTTATTTAACCAGGTAGGCTAGTTGAGAACACCTTTATTTAACCAGGTAGGCTAGTTGAGAACACCTTTATTTAACCAGGTAGGCTAGTTGAGAACACCTTTATTTAACCAGGTAGGCCAGTTGAGAACACCTTTATTTAACCAGGTAGGCTAGTTGAGAACACCTTTATTTAACCAGGTAGGCTAGTTGAGAACACCTTTATTTAACCAGGTAGGCTAGTTGAGAACACCTTTATTTTACCAGGTAGGCTAGTTGAGAACACCTTTATTTTACCAGGTAGGCTAGTTGAGAACACCTTTATTTAACCAGGTAGGCTAGTTGAGAACACCTTTATTTAACCAGGTAGGCTAGTTGAGAACACCTTTATTTAACCAGGTAGGCTAGTTGAGAACACCTTTATTTAACCAGGTAGGCTAGTTGAGAACACCTTTATTTAACCAGGTAGGCCAGTTGAGAACACCTTTATTTAACCAGGTAGGCTAGTTGAGAACACCTTTATTTAACCAGGTAGGCTAGTTGAGAACACCTTTATTTAACCAGGTAGGCTAGTTGAGAACACCTTTATTTAACCAGGTAGGCTAGTTGAGAACACCTTTATTTAACCAGGTAGGCCAGTTGAGAACACCTTTATTTAACCAGGTAGGCCAGTTGAGAACACCTTTATTTAACCAGGTAGGCTAGTTGAGAACACCTTTATTTAACCAGGTAGGCTAGTTGAGAACACCTTTATTTAACCAGGTAGGCTAGTTGAGAACACCTTTATTTAACCAGGTAGGCTAGTTGAGAACACCTTTATTTAACCAGGTAGGCTAGTTGAGAACACCTTTATTTTACCAGGTAGGCTAGTTGAGAACACCTTTATTTAACCAGGTAGGCTAGTTGAGAACACCTTTATTTAACCAGGTAGGCTAGTTGAGAACACCTTTATTTAACCAGGTAGGCTAGTTGAGAACACCTTTATTTAACCAGGTAGGCTAGTTGAGAACACCTTTATTTAACCAGGTAGGCCAGTTGAGAACACCTTTATTTAACCAGGTAGGCTAGTTGAGAACACCTTTATTTAACCAGGTAGGCTAGTTGAGAACACCTTTATTTAACCAGGTAGGCTAGTTGAGAACACCTTTATTTTACCAGGTAGGCTAGTTGAGAACACCTTTATTTTACCAGGTAGGCTAGTTGAGAACACCTTTATTTAACCAGGTAGGCTAGTTGAGAACACCTTTATTTAACCAGGTAGGCTAGTTGAGAACACATTTATTTAACCAGGTTGGCTAGTTGAGAACACCTTTATTTAACCAGGTAGGCTAGTTGAGAACACCTTTATTTAACCAGGTAGGCTAGTTGAGAACACCTTTATTTAACCAGGTAGGCTAGTTGAGAACACCTTTATTTTACCAGGTAGGCTAGTTGAGAACACCTTTATTTAACCAGGTAGGCTAGTTGAGAACACCTTTATTTAACCAGGTAGGCCAGTTGAGAACACCTTTATTTTACCAGGTAGGCTAGTTGAGAACACCTTTATTTTACCAGGTAGGCTGGTTGAGAACACCTTTATTTAACCAGGTAGGCCAGTTGAGAACACCTTTATTTAACCAGGTAGGCCAGTTGAGAACAAGTTCTCATATACATCATCCCAGATGTATATACTGTATTCACCACCATGTATATGTGACCATCCAGCTGTACAGACAGTCCCCCTCAGCCCCCATTCCAACCATACATCCAACCCCTCCTCTCCAGCTGTACAGCCCCTCCGTCATTCCCCTCCTGAAAAATCTCACCACTGTTAATAATTTCACACCTTTTTCTCACGCTTCGAGCACTGACTCTGAGCTGCCGAGGAGAGCCCCTGAGGACAATGTGGGCTATGTTACGGTCTCCAAGGAGGACGTATGTCCGTCATGCAAACATGTTAACCCTCGCAAGGCTGACGGCCAA
>NC_060184.1:81029260-81139260 GCF_021184085.1 Oncorhynchus gorbuscha
ATCATCATCACTACTACTACTACCATCATTACTACTACTACTACTACCATCATTACTACTACTACTACCACCATCATTACTACTACTACTACCACCACCATCATTACTACTACTACTACCATCATTACTACTGCTACTACCACCATCATCATCACTACTACTACTACTACTACCATCATTACTACTACTACTACCCCCATAATTATTACTACTACTACTACTACCATCATTATTACTACTACTACCACCACCACCATCATTACTACTACTACCACCATCATTACTACTACTACTACTACTACCATCATTATTACTACTACTACCACCATCATCATTACTACTACTACTACCATCATCATTACTACTACTACCACCATCATCATTACTACTACTACTACCACCATCATCATTACTACTACCATCATTATTACTACTACTACTACCATCATCATTACTACTACTACTACCATCATTATTACTACTACTACCACCATCATCATTACTACTACTACCACCAACATCATTACTACTACTACCACCAACATCATTACTACTACCATCATTACTACTACTACTACCACCATAATTATTACTACTACTACTACCACCATCACCATTACTACTACTACCACCACCATCATTTACTACTACTACTATGTCCTACTGTAGTATCTCCATCAGTATGTGTGTATGTAGATGCTGGTTCTATGTCGTACAGTCAGTATGTATCATATGTTGTGTTCCCCTGGGACTCCGGCCCCACGCTCCTCTCTGAAGGAGGAATAGTTCAACCTAACAGTTTATTCTGTTCAATTAACAACTTTTATAAACATTGTGTTTTACCGAAGCACACTGGGTTACCAAGACTACCGAACTCCTAGGTTTTTTGGAGTAGCCTGAGTATCAATGTGGGCATGTGTGTGTGGGCTGTTGTCTTGGCAACGACGACTGTAGCTTCACATAGAAGTAACACTTTGGCGTTTTGAACCAACTGGACTTGCCAGGCAGACTGGAGAGAGATGGTCGTCTGGTTGGTTACAGTCATTAGTAGAAGTGCCAGGCAGACTGGAGAGAGATGGTCGTCTGGTTGGTTACAGTCATTAGTAGAAGTGCCAGGCAGACTGGAGAGAGATGGTCGTCTGGTTGGTTACAGTCATTAGTAGAAGTGCCAGGCAGACTGGAGAGAGATGGTCGTCTGGTTGGTTACAGTCATTAGTAGAAGTGCAGTCATTAGTAGAAGTGCCAGGCAGACTGGAGAGAGATGGTCGTCTGGTTGGTTACAGTCATTAGTAGAAGTGCCAGGCAGACTGAGAGAGATGGTCGTCTGGTTGGTTACAGTCATTAGTAGAAGTGCAGGGCAGACTGAGAGAGATGGTCGTCTGGTTGGTTACAGTCATTAGTAGAAGTGATCTGACTCAGTTCAACCTCTCATATCTAGTTGTTGTGTATAAAGTTGGGAAAAAAAGAGACATACTTGACAGTATGTGAGGCATGACATTTGAACTTGATTTTGTGAACATTGAGTGTGTGTGTATCTACATAACAGTTAACGATAGTTAACACTCATTGATAAAGATACTTAACACTCAACGATACTTAACACTTAACAATACATAACACTTAACGATACTTAACACTCAAACTTAACACTCATTAAAGTGATCTGATACTTAACACTCAAAGATACTTAACACTCAACGATACCTAACACTTAACGATACCTTAACACTTAAAGATACTTAACACTCAAAGATACTTAACACTCAACGATACTTAACACTTAACGATACCTAACACTTAATGATACCTAACACTGAACGATACTTAACACTTAACGATACTTAACACTGAACGATACCTAACACTTAACGATACCTAACACTTAACGATACCTAACACTTAACGATACCTAACACTTAACGATACCTAACACTTAACGATACCTAACACTTAACGATACTTAACACTTAACGATACTTAACACTTAACGATACCTAACACTTAACGATACCTAACACTGAATGGTAATTAACACTTAACGTTACTTAACACTCAACGATCTTAACACTCAACGATACCTAACACTCAAAGATAATTAACACTCAAAGATACTTAACACTCAACGAATCTTAACACTCAACGATGCCCAACACTCAAAGATACTTAACACTCAAAGATACTTAACACTCAACGATATCTTAACACTCAACGATACTTAACACCTAAACTAACTCAACAATACCTAACACTCAACAATACCTAACACTCAACAATACCTAACACTCAACAATACCTAACACTCAACAATACCTAACACTCAACAATACCTAACACTCAACAATACCTAACACTCAACAATACCTAACACTCAACAATACCTAACACTCAACAATACCTAACACTCAACAATACCTAACACTCAACAATACCTAACACTCAACAATACCTAACACTCAACAATACTTACTACTCAACGATACTTACTACTCAACGATACTTAACACTCAACGATGCCCAACACTCAACGGTCAAATCAAATTGTATATGTCACATGCCCAGAATACAACAATAGACCTTACAGTGAAATGCTACCTTATCCTCAATAGTGCAGTTTCAAAAAAGTATGGATAACAATAAAATATAAAATTACAAGTAATTAGAGAACAGCAGTAAAAAAAATAACTATATACAGAGGGGGGGGCTGGTACAGTCAATGTGTGGGGGCACCGGTTAGTTGAGGTGGTATGTACATGTAGGTAGAGTTATTAAAGTGACTATGCATAGACGATAACAGAGAGTGGCATTAGTGTGGAGAGGAGAGGGGGGCAATGTGAATAGTCTGGGTAGCCATTTGACGAGATGTTCAGGAGTCTTGTGGCTTGGGGGTAGAAGCTGTTTAGAAGCCTCTAGAAGAAGACCTAGACTTGGCTCTCTCTCTCTCTCGGACCAAAGCGCAGCGTGGTAAGTGTTCATGACTTTATTTTAAACTGAACACTAGAACAAAATAACAAAGGGCAAACAGAAAACAACTACCCAGAAAACATAGATGGGAGAAAGCTACCTAAGTATGGTTCCCAATCAGAGACAACGATAGACAGCTGTCCCTGATTGAGAACCATACCTGGCCAAAACAAGGAAATACAACACATTGAAAAATGAACATAGAATGCCCACCCCCAAATCACACCCTGACCAAACCAAAATAGAGACATAAAAATCTCTCTAAGGTCAGGGGTGACACTCACCTCAGTGGGTTTTACCAGATTAGTGTGTTTATGGTCTGTAGCTCGGGTACACAGGGCCTCTCTCTCTCTGTCTCTCTCTCTCTCTCTCTCTCTCTCTCTGTCTCTCTCTCTGTCTCTCTCTCTCTCTCTCTCTCTCTCTCTCTCTCTCTCTCTCTCTCTCTCTCTCTCTCTCTCTCTCTGTCTCTCTCTCTCTCTCTCTCTCTCTCTCTCTCTCTCTCTCTCTCTCTCTCTCTCTCTCTCTCTCTCTCTCTCTCTCTCTCTCTCTCTCTCTCTCTCTCTCTCTCTCTCTCTCTCTCTCTCTCTCTCTCTCTCTCAATTCTAATCATTTACTATATTGGCATGATGTAACAATGTACATATTGCCAAAGCTTACTTTGGAGATTTACAATATTTGTGAACTCAGCCCCAGGACCAGCTGGGTGAGTGTTCTCTTTTCTTTTCTGCTCATCTTAATTCTGCCCTGCATGCATTGTTTGTAGTTTTCCTCTGGACATGTAGGAGAATCCTACAGAACTCTGCATGCAGGGTTTCAATGGAGTGTTTGTCCCATTGGATGACATCTTTTTCCTCTGGACATGCCATAAAGTGGAATCCTACAGAACTCTGCCATAAAGTGGACCCCACACCTCGCTGCCATAAAGTGGTTTCAATGGACCCCACACCTCGCTGCCATAAAGTTTGTCCCATTGGATGACATCTTGCCATAAAGTGGACCCCACACCTCACTGCCATAAAGTGGACCCCACACCTCACTGCCATAAAGTGGACCCCACACCTCACTGCCATAAAGTGGACCCCACACCTCACTGCCATAAAGTGGACCCCACACCTCACTGCCATAAAGTGGACCCCACACCTCACTGCCATAAAGTGGACCCACACCTCACTGCCATAAAGTGGACCCCACACCTCACTGCCATAAAGTGGACCCCACACCTCACTGCCATAAAGTGGACCCCACACCTCACTGCCATAAAGTGGACCCCACACCTCACTGCCATAAAGTGGACCCCACACCTCACTGCCATAAAGTGGACCCCACACCTCACTGCCATAAAGTGGACCCCACACCTCACTGCCATAAAGTGGACCCCACACCTCACTGCCATAAAGTGGACTGCCATAAAGTGGACACCTCCTGCCATAAAGTGGACCCACACCTCACTGCCATAAAGTGGACCCCACACCTCACTGCCATAAAGTGGACCCCACACCTCACTGCCATAAAGTGGACCCCACACCTCACTGCCATAAAGTGGACCTCCCCATAAAGTGGACACCTCACTGCCATAAAGTGGACCCCACACCTCATAAAGTGGCTGCCATAAAGTGGACCCCACACCTCGCTGCCATAAAGTGGACCCCACACCTCACTGCCATAAAGTGGACCCCACACCTCACTGCCATAAAGTGGACCCCACACCTCACTGCCATAAAGTGGACCCCACACCTCACTGCCATAAAGTGGACCCCACACCTCGCTGCCATAAAGTGGACCCCACACCTCGCTGCCATAAAGTGGACCCCACACCTCTGCCATAAAGTGGACCCCACACCTCCTGCCATAAAGTGGACCCCACACCTCGCTGCCATAAAGTTCCATAAAGTGGACCCCACACCTCACTGCCATAAAGTGGACCCCACACCTCACTGCCATAAAGTGGACCCCACACCTCACTGCCATAAAGTGGACCCCACACCTCACTGCCATAAAGTGGACACCTCACTGCCATAAAGTGGACCCCACACCTCACTGCCATAAAGTGGACCCCACACCTCGCTGCCATAAAGTGGACCCCACACCTCACTGCCATAAAGTGGACCCCACACCTCACTGCCATAAAGTGGACCCCACACCTCACTGCCATAAAGTGGACCCCACACCTCACTGCCATAAAGTGGACCCCACACCTCACTGCCATAAAGTGGACCCCACACCTCACTGCCTCACTCACTGCCATAAAGTGGACCCCACACCTCACTGCCATAAAGTGGACCCCACACCTCACTGCCATAAAGTGGACCCCACACCTCACTGCCATAAAGTGGACCCCACACCTCACTGCCATAAAGTGGACCCCACACCTCACTGCCATAAAGTGCAATTGGTTCAATGACACATTCAATTAGTTTTAGCCTAATTTTAATAGGTATTTCAAGTTGAATTTGTTTTTTAATGCGTAGTATGCCCTGTGTGCTTTCTCTCTCCAGTTCATTCACTGCCTCATTAAGGTGTCCGGTTGAGCGTATTTTTAAACCTAAGTAATTTTAGTGTGTGCAGTACTCCATATATTTCGTACCAATTGAGAACTTTGGTCTAATTCCCTGAGATCTGGATCTTCTCTGGAAAATCATTATTGTTGTATTTTTGGGGTTTACTGCCAGGGCCCAGGTCTGGCAGTACTGCTCTAGCAGGTCCAGGCTCTGTTGTAGGCCATGTGCTGTGGGTGACAGCAGGCATAGGTCATCTGCAAAGAGTAGGCATTTAACTAGACTAACACCAAGGCATTTAACCGCTGAATTGTGGAGACTAACACCAGGGGCTGAGGATTCTTCTAGAATAGTGGCCAACTCGTTGATGTAAATATTGAAGAGTGCAGGGCTCAGATTGTAACCCTGGCGAAAGCCCCGCCCCTGGTTAAAGAATTATGTTTTTTTCTTACCAATTTTAATGCTGCATGTATTGCCTGTATACATTGATTTAATTATGTCATATGTTTAACCCCCTACACCACTTTCAATAACTTTGTAGAACAGTACTGTTTGCCAAATAGAATCAAATGCTTTTTGGAAGTCGATAAAGCGGGCGTATATTTTGGTATTATTTTGGTGGACATGTTTCTCTATCAGGGTGTGTAGGGTGTAAATATGATCAGTTGTGCGATGTTTTGGTATAAATCCAATTAGACTTTTACTCAAGACATTGTGCTTATTAAGGAAGTTTAGAACTCTTACATTTCTAATACTACAGAAAACCTTCCCCAGGTTACTGTTAACACAAGTGCCTCTGTAATTGTTAGGGTCAAATTTGTCTCTGTTCTTAAAGATTGGGGTTATGAGTCCTTGATTCCAGATGTCAGGGAAATAACCTACACTCAGGATCAAATTAAACCGTTTTAATATAGTCAATTGACATTTTGGTCTAGTGAGTTTGAGCATCTCATTTAGGATGCCATCAGGTACATTTGAGAGCCTGAAGTTTCTTATAGAGCTCCTGGTCAGTAATAGTTTAGTTTCTTATAGAGCTCCTGGTCAGTAATAGTTTAGTTTCTTATAGAGCTCCTGGTCAGTAATAGTTTAGTTTCTTATAGAGCTCCTGGTCAGTAATAGTTTAGTGTCTTATAGAGCTCCTGGTCAGTAATAGTTTAGTGTCTTATAGAGCTCCTGGTCAGTAATAGTTTAGTTTCTTATAGAGCTTCTGGTCAGTAATAGTTTAGTGTCTTATAGAGCTCCTGGTCAGTAATAGTTTAGTTTCTTATAGAGCTCCTGTGTCACGCCTTGGTCATTGTATCTTGTGTTTTTGTTATATGTTTGGGTAGGCCAGGATGTGACATGGGTTTATATGTTGTATTTCGTATTGGGGTTTGTATTAATTGGGAGTGTGTATTATTAGGGGTGTGTCTAGTTAGGCTTGGCTGCCTGAGGCGATTCCTAATTGGAGTCAGCTGATTCTAGTTGTCTCGGATTGGGAACCGTATTTAGGTAGCCTGAGTGCGCGTTGTATTTCGTGGGTGATTATACCTGTCTTTGTGTTAGTCACCAGATAGGCTGTATTTGTTTCACTCGTTTGTTGTTTTCGTATTTTCAGTTATCTCATGTACCGCATTATTCTTCATTAAAAGTCATGAGTAACCTACACGCTGCATTTCGGTCTGACTCTCTTCAAACAACAGACGAAGTTCATTACATCCTGGTCAGTAATAGTTTAGTTTCTTATAGAGCTCCTGGTCAGTAATAGTTTAGTTTCTTATAGAGCTCCTGGTCAGTAATAGTTTAGTTTCTTATAGAGCTCCTGGTCAGTAATAGTTTAGTTTCTTATAGAGCTCCTGGTCAGTAATAGTTTATTTCTTATAGAGCTCCTGGTCAGTAATAGTTTAGTTTCTTATAGAGCTCCTGGTCAGTAACTGGGGAGTCCAGTGGATTTTGATTGTCCTTTATAGCTTTTCTAATCCATTCAACTTCTCATGAATTTGGCGTTGTTCTGCATTTGTGTCAATTTGAACTGTGCAGTAGATTGTTTTAAAATGGGTGGTACATAATGTCACCATTCTCTAAAATGGGTGGTACATAATGTCACCATTCTCTAAAATGGGTGGTACATAATGTCACCATTTTCTAAAATGGGTGGTACATAATGTCACCATTCTCTAAAATGGGTGGTACATAATGTCACCATTTTCTAAAATGGGTGGTACATAATGTCACCATTTTCTAAAATGGGTGGTACATAATGTCACCATTCTGTATCGCTAATCCCTGTTGTTACATTTTCTTCATTTTTTTTCTCCAATTTTGCCAGAAGTTGCCTGTGGGACAGTGACCTCTCTGTAGCCTGTGGGACAGTGACCTCTCTGTAGCCTGTGGGACAGTGACCTCTCTGTAGCCTGTGGGACAGTGACCTCTCTTTAGCCTGTGGGACAGTGACCTCTCTTTAGCCTGTGGGACAGTGACCTCTCTGTAGCCTGTGGGACAGTGACCTCTCTGTAGCCTGTGGGACAGTGACCTCTCTTTAGCCTGTGGGACAGTGACCTCTCTGTAGCCTGTGGGACAGTGACCTCTCTGTAGCCTGTGGGACAGTGACCTGTCTGTAGCCTGTGGGACAGTGACCTCTCTTTAGCCTGTGGGACAGTGACCTCTCTGTAGCCTGTGGGACAGTGACCTCTCTGTAGCCTGTTGCACAGTGACATCTCTGTAGCCTGTGGGACAGTGATCTCTCTGTAGCATGTGGGACAGTGATCTCTCTGTAGCATGTGGGACAGTGATCTCTCTGTAGCCTGTGGGACAGTGACATCTCTGTAGCCTGTGGGACAGTGACCTCTCTGTAGCCTGTGGGACAGTGACCTCTCTGTAGCCTGTGGGACAGTGACCTCTCTGTAGCCTGTGGGACAGTGACCTCTCTGTAGCCTGTGGGACAGTGATCTCTCTGTAGCCTGTGGGACAGTGATCTCTCTGTAGCTTGTGGGACAGTGACCTCTCTGTAGCCTGTGGGACAGTGATCTCTCTGTAGCCTGTGGGACAGTGATCAATGTCTGACAACATGTCTCCTAGCCTGTGGGACAGGTGATCTCTCTGATAGGTTGTGGGACAGTGAGTTTAGGCCCTGAACTAACTGTAGCCTGTTGGCCCTGTACTAACAGGTTGATGAGTTTAGGCCCTCTAACTGATAGGTTGATGAGTTTAGGCCCTGTACTAACTGATGGGACAGGCCCTGTGTTCCACATGCTGACAATGAGTTTCAGTTTCCACTGACTGATAAGGCCCATGTCTCCTGCAGAATGATGGTTGATGAGTTTAGGCCCTGAATGTTCCACATGCTGACTGATAGGTTGATGAGTTTAGGCCCTGAATGTTCCACATGCTGACTGATAGGTTGATGAGTTTAGGCCCTGAATGTTCTACATGCTGACTGATAGGTTGATGAGTTTAGGGAATGTTCCACATGCTGACTGAGTTTAGGCCCTGAATGTTCCACATGCTGACTGATAGGTTGATGAGTTTAGGCCCTGAATGTTCTACATGCTGACTGATAGGTTGATGAGTTTAGGCCCTGAATGTTCCACATGCTAACTGATAGGTTGATGAGTTTAGGCCCTGAATGTTCCACATGCTGACTGATAGGTTGATGAGTTTAGGCCCTGAATGTTCCACATGCTAACTGATAGGTTGATGAGTTTAGGCCCTGAATGTTCCACATGCTGACTGATAGGTTGATGAGTTTAGGCCCTGAATGTTACACATGCTAACTGATAGGTTGATGAGTTTAGGCCCTGAATGTTCCACATGCTAACTGATAGGTTGATGAGTTTAGGCCCTGAATGTTCCACATGCTGACTGATAGGTTGATGAGTTTAGGCCCTGAATGTTCTGAATGTTCCACATGCTGACTGATAGGTTGATGAGTTTAGGCCCTGAATGTTACACATGCTAACTGATAGTGATTTCATGTTGCAGATAGAACGAATAGCAGTCAGAAATACAGTCAGTATTACAGTAACTAATAACTATTTAGTTGTTAAGAGTGAGATCAACAGTATAACATTTGTTCTATTATAAATATATATATATAAATATTCCTATTCACTGAACAAGTAAACTTTTAGTACAATAGGTGTGTGTGTGTGTGCGTGCGTCCGTGTGTGTGTGTTTAGTGCAGCTGTATTGTAGGAGCTGTTTAATCTCACTTAATCCTACAGGATTCTCCTGTCCTCTGAAGACCTCTGCGTAGCTGCGCTGGTCCTGCTGTTGGGCCCTGGTAGGGCTTCCTCTCTGGTCTGGTAGGGGTGGTGGTCTGGTGCGGTGTAGGATAGCCACCTCAGTGCGTTTTACCAGATAAGTATGTTTATGGTCTGTAGCTCGGGTACACAGGGCCTCTCTCTCTCTCTCGTTCTCTCTCTCGTTCTCTCCCTCTCTGTCTCTCCCTTTTCGCACTCCTCTCTCACACCCTCTGCCTCTCTCTCTCTCTCTCTCTCTCTCTCTCTCTCTCTCTCTCTCTCTCTCTCTCTCTCTCTGTCTCTGTCTCTGTCTCTGTCTCTGTCTCTGTCTCTCTCTCTCTCTCTCTGTCTCTCCCTTTTCGCTCACCTTCTCTCTTCTCTCTCGCTCTCCCCACCCACCCCCCTCTCTCTCTCCGTTGTCATGTTAGTTGTCTCCTCTGTGAATAAGCCACACTTTAGGGGTAAGAGAGAGATCTATGCATTGACCGGAGCCTTGCCATAGGTTGATGCAGAGCTATTGATCTCTTGTCATTGGAAGGAGAAGAACATGACAGGTAAATCAATTACACACACATTGTTTAATCGGGTTTCAGATAGGAAACTGCTGGCCGTGAAATGTTCAAGTGACACAGTATAAGCTATTTGGGGAATATCCTTTGTGTAATAAACAGCTGTGACAGACAGACGAAAGAGACAGAGAGAGAGAGAGACAGAGAGAGAGAGCGAGAGAGAGAGAGAGGGAAAGAGAGAGAGAGAGAGATCACCTGTACAGGGTGACAGTCCCCATCCTTGCCAAGGCTCTCAAGGAAGTACCTTTAAACCGCAGTCCGACCTCTCCACCCAGGAACAGCGGAGCTATCTCCACCCTGCCCAGATCATGGAGACAACACCCCGGACCAGCACCCTGAACCCTCCAGCCACGACCACAGCACCACCTCAATGCCCACCACAACCAGCACAGAACAGACCACCCAGACGAGGCCTCCCACTCTCCTGCCCCCCAGCACAGACCACCCCAGCCCAGCTTCAGAGCCACCCAGACGAGGCCTCCAACCCCCCTGCCCCCCACCGCAGACCCACACTTGGAGGAGCCACAGCCCAGCAGGCAGAGCTACTCACAGGCTGTGAGAGGAACAACTGGCCCAGCCCTCACCAACCGAATGATTGACATTAAACCTTCTGTAGCTCAGTTGGTAGAGCATGGCGCTTGTAACGCCAGGGTAGTGGGTTCGATTCCCGGGACCACCCATACGTACAATGTATGCACACATGACTGTAAGTCGCTTTGGATAAAAGCGTCTGCTAAATGGCATATATATATATATATATATAAACAAATCCTGAGTCTCCTATATATAATGGATGCTCAAATAGGCCGAGGGTCATGGATGTCTCGAGGGTCATGGATGCTCACATGTGATAGGCCGAGGGATGGGTCATGGATGCTCACATGTGATAGGCCGAGGGTCATGGATGCTCACATGTGATAGGCCGATGGGTCATGGATGCTCACATGTGATAGGCCGAGGGTCATGGTAAGATGAGCACAAGAACTCCACCATCCTCACATTACATCCACCCAAGTGACATGACACAAATTATATCTTAAATTATAAACAAATCACATTTGCATAATAAGAGTTTACTTTAATTGAAAAATCCTATTTTAATAGTTCTTGTTGGATTGTGAGTGTTTGTCTCATTTTGAAGGTAAAGAAAATAAAAAGTTATGAAATCTTTTTACGTTGCATGTTGGAATTTACAAGGGTTGAAGTCCTCTGCTTTTGGACTAAAGAGTAGAAACCCAGACTTCCTGAAAGACATCGATGATGTTGATGTTGTAGTACTATAGGAAACATGGTGCAGAGGTGATGTTTCCACTGGCTGTCCACTAGGTCATAGGGAGATAATCATACCATCCACTAAATTAAAAGGAATCAGACAGGGCAGAGACTCAGGACAGGGCAGAGACTCAGGACAGGGCAGAGACGCAGGACAGGGCAGAGACGCAGGACAGGGCAGAGAGGCAGGACAGGGCAGAGACGCAGGACAGGGCAGAGACTCAGGACAGGGCAGAGACTCAGGACAGGGCAGAGACTCAGGACAGGGCAGAGACTCAGGACACTCAGGACAGGGCAGAGACGCAGGACAGGGCAGAGACTCAGGACAGGGCAGAGACTCAGGACAGGGCAGAGACTCAGGACAGGGCAGAGACTCAGGACAGGGCAGAGACGCAGGACAGGGCAGAGACTCAGGACAGGGCAGAGACTCAGGACAGGGCAGAGACTCAGGACAGGGCAGAGACTCAGGACAGGGCAGAGACTCAGGACAGGGCAGAGACTCAGGACAGGGCAGAGACTCGGGACAGGGCAGAGACTCGGGACAGGGCAGAGACTCAGGGCAGAGACTCGGGACAGGGCAGAGACAGGGCAGAGACTCGGGACAGGGCAGAGACTCGGGACAGGGCAGAGACTCGGGACAGGGCAGAGACTCGGGACAGGGCAGAGACTCGGGACAGGGCAGAGACTCAGGACAGGGCAGAGACTCAGGGGGAATGCTACTATGGTATAAATCTGAGCTAATTAATTCAATCGAATTGATCAAAACAGGATAATTCTTTATCTGGTTAAGAATCAACAAGGAGGCCATCTTGACAGATAAAAGCATCTTCCTCTGTGCCACATACATTCCCCCCTCAGAGACCCCCTCCTTCAATGAGGAGAGTTCCTCCATTCCCCCCTCAGAGTCCCCCTACTTCAATGAGGAGAGTTCCTCCATTCCCCCCTCAGAGTCACCCTACTTCAATGAAGAGAGTTCCTCCATTTCCTCCTCAGAGACCCTAATTCAACGAAGAGAGTTCCTCCATTCCCCCTCAATGAAGAGAGTTCCTCCATTCCCCCTCAGAGTCCCCTACTTCAATGAAGAGAGTTCCTCCATTCCCCCTCAATGAAGTTCCTCCAGACCCAGAGTCAATTCAATGAAGAGAGTTCCTCCATTTCCTCCTCAGAGTCACCCTACTTCAATGAAGAGAGTTCCTCCATTCCCCCTCAGAGTCCCCCTAATTCAATGAAGAGAGTTCCTCCATTCCCCCTCAGAGTCACCCTACTTCAATGAGGAGAGTTCCTCCATTCCCCCTCAGTCACCCTACTTCAATGAGGAGAGTTCCTCCATTCCCTCAGTCCCCCTACTTCAATGAAGAGAGTTCCTCCATTCCCCCTCAGTGTCCCCCTACTTCAATGAAGAGAGTTCCTCCATTTCCTCCTCAGAGACCCTAATTCAATGAAGAGAGTTCCTCCATTCCCCCTCAGAGTCCCCCTACTTCAATGAAGAGAGTTCCTCCATTCCCCCTCAGAGTCCCCCTACTTCAATGAAGAGAGTTCCTCCATTCCCCCTCAGAGACCCTAATTCAATGAAGAGAGTTCCTCCATTCCCTCCTCAGAGTCCCCCTAATTCAATGAAGAGAGTTCCTCCATTCCCTCCTCAGAGTCCCCCTACTTCAATGAGGAGAGTTCCTCCATTCCCCCTCAGAGTCACCCTACTTCAATGAGGAGAGTTCCTCCATTCCCTCAGTCCCCCTACTTCAATGAAGAGAGTTCCTCCATTCCCCCTCAGTGTCCCCCTACTTCAATGAAGAGAGTTCCTCCATTCCCCCTCAGAGTCCCCCTACTTCAATGAGGAGAGTTCCTCCATTCCCTCCTCAGAGTCCCCCTACTTCAATGAAGAGAGTTCCTCCATTTCCTCCTCATACATTCCCCCTCAGAGTCCCCCTACTTCAATGAAGAGAGTTCCTCCATTTCCTCCTCATACATTCCCCCCTCAGAGTCCCCCTACTTCAATGAAGAGAGTTCCTCCATTTCCTCCTCATACATTCCCCCCTCAGAGTCACCCTACTTCAATGAAGAGAGTTTTCTCCATTCTAGAGGGGGAATTAGTCACTTCCAGGCCCAAGGCAACGTACTGGTCTGTGGAGACCTGAATGCTAGAACAGCAGAAGAGCAAGACACTATGAACAGTCATGGGAACAAACACCTGTTGAGGAATAATCAGAATTAGGTGGTAACATAGGTAAGATGTTTTATATTCATCATATGTTTGTAAGTTACTTCTCATCAGAATGTTTATTTTTGTATAATACTGTGGCGAGGTTGCAGTTATCTGGTCTCTGTCAAGACTAAGTTGTTTGGGCCGGAGAGAGGGGAGAGGTCAAACGTGTATCTCTTGGCTCCACAATGTCTGTGTGCCAGTCAGTGTGTCTCTGTGATCTTGTCAAGTTAGGATGGATTTGATATATGCCTGTTGATATGAAGGATTGGTTTATGGTTCTGAGTTTGAGAAAAGAACATAGTTTAGGAGACAAAGCTGAACGATAAATTATGCCGATGCTGTCTGGCTATGTGTGTCTCCGCTATAAAGGATCTCAGTTGCAATGTGTGAGGGACTCTCAGAGAATTCATTTATAGACACTGAATTGATCTGAGAGTCACAGGGTTGTGATGGAGCTCATATAATTAAAGATGGACTTTGTGATAACTGACTTGTGTGTGGTTTGCTCTCATGATTTGGTAAATACAGGAAATGTCCATGACACACCTACCAGGAAACAACAACCTTTCCCTCCCCACAGACCTCCCCAGAAACAACTATGACAAAGTGAAAAACAAAAACGGAGTCCAGCTCGTGAAGCTCTGTGGAACAACTGGGTCTGTACATAGTCAATGGTAGGCTGAGAGGGGACTCTTTAGGTAGGTACACCTACAGCTCTGTGGAACACTGGGTCTGTACATAGTCAATGGTAAGCTGAGAGGGGACCCTTTTGGTAGGTACACCTACAGCTCTGTGGAACACTGGGTCTGTACATAGTCAATGGTAGGCTGAGAGGGGACTCCTATGGTAGGTACACCTACAGCTCTGTGGAACACTGGGTCTGTACATAGTCAATGGTAGGCTGAGAGGGGACTCTTTTGGTAGGTACACCTACAGCTCTGTGGAACACTGGGTCTGTACATAGTCAATGGACCTAAACCCAGAGTCTCTCAGAGCCTTCACAGTCAGCCCACTGACACCTCTCTCAGAGCTTTCACAGTCAGCCCACTAACACCTCTCTCAGACCAACCCAGAGTCTCTCAGAGCCTTCACAGTCAGCCCACTGACACCTCTCTCAGAGCCTTCACAGTTAGCCCACTAACACCTCTCTCTCAGACCAACCCAGAGTCTCTTAGAGCCTTCACAGTTAGCCCACTAACACCTCTCTCAGACCAACCCAGAGTCTCTCAGAGCCTTCACAGTCCGCACGCACTAACACCTCTCTCAGACCAACCCAGAGTCTCTCAGAGCCTTCACAGTCCGCCCCCACTAACACCTCTCTCAGACCAACCCAGAGTCTCTCAGAGCCTTCACAGTTAGCCCACTAACACCTCTCTCAGACCAACCCAGAGTCTCTCAGAGCCTTCACAGTTAGCCCACTAACACCTCTCTCAGACCAACCCAGAGTCTCTCAGAGCCTTCACCGTTAGCCCACTAACACCTCTCTCAGACCAACACAGAGTCTCTCACCTCTCTCAGAGCCTTCACAGTCCGCCCCCACTAACACCTCTCTCAGACCAACCCAGAGTCTCTCAGAGCCTTCACAGTCAGCCCACTAACACCTCTCTCAGACCAACCCAGAGTCTCTCAGAGCCTTCACAGTCAGCCCACTAACACCTCTCTCAGACCAACCCAGAGTCTCTCAGAGCCTTCACCGTTAGCCCACTAACACCTCTCTCAGACCAACACAGAGTCTCTCAGAGCCTTCACAGTCCGCCCCCACTAACACCTCTCTCAGACCAACCCAGAGTCTCTCAGAGCCTTCACAGTCAGCACACTAACACCTCTCTCAGACCAACCCAGAGTCTCTCAGAGCATTCACAGTCAGCCCACGAACACCTCTCTCAGACCAACCCAGAGTATCTCAGAGCCTTCACAGTCAGCCCACTAACACCTCTCTCAGAGCCTTCACAGTCAGCCCACTAACACCTCTCTCAGAGCCTTCACAGTCCGCCCCCACTAACACCTCTCTCAGACCAACCCAGAGTCTCTCAGAGCCTTCACAGTCCGCCCCCACTAACACCTCTCTCAGACCAACCCAGAGTCTCTCAGAGCCTTCACTGTCAGCCCACTAGTACCTCTCTCAGACCAACCCAGAGTATCTCAGAGCCTTCACAGTCAGCCCACTAACACCTCTCTCAGACCAACCCAGAGTCTCTCAGAGCCTTCAGTCAGCCCACTAACACCTCTCTCAGACCAACCCAGAGTATCTCAGAGCCTTCACAGTCAGCCCACTAACACCTCTCTCAGACCAACCCAGAGTATCTCAGAGCCTTCACAGTCAGCCCACTAACACCTCTCTCAGACCAACCCAGAGTATCTCAGAGCCGTCACAGTCAGCCCACTAACACCTCTCTCAGACCAACCCAGAGTCTCTCAGAGCCTTCATAGTCAGCACACTAACACCTCTCTCAGAGCCTTCACAGTCCGCCCACTAACACCTCTCTCAGAGCCTTCACAGTCCGCCCCCACTAACACCTCTCTCAGACCACAGTCAAATCACAGTGTATCTGAGAAGAGCAGAACCCAACCATGAAGCATCACGGCCCAATAAATGACATGGTACAAAACAGGCCTATAGATGGAGTGTAAACAGTACAGACATCTTCCAGAAAGCAATTAGTAGCCAAAAATACAATCTCTCCTGGACAACTGTTTAGCCTTAACATTCTCCTACAGCAATGAAGGTGTCAATGTGGCTGTTTGGAACATGAACTTTATATTTGACACATTAGCCTTCTTGGCTAATTTAAAGAAGCATAAGAACAAACCAGAAATAACAGATAATGAAAAATGGTTTGATAATGATTGCAAAAATCTAAGAAAGTCATTGAGAAATATATCTAATCAAAAACACAGAGAACTAGACAACAAAAATATAGGCCTTCACTATGGAGAAACACTGAAGCAATACAAACACACCCTAAGAACAGAACATTAGAAACCACAAACACACCCTAAGAACAGAACATTAGAAACCACAAACACACCCTAAGAACAGAACATTAGAAATCACAAACACACCCTAAGAACAGAACATTAGAAATCACAAACACACCCTAAGAACAGAACATTAGAAACCACAAACACACCCTAAGAACAGAGGAACTGAACATTAGAAATCAGCTCGATGGAATTGAGGAATCGATAGAATCTGGGAGAATTGGAATAAATTAAACAAACCTCATCTAGAGGCATTGGCTCTCCAAAATGGGGGATATGTGGAGAAATCACTTTGCAAACCTCTACAGCAATATAACAAAGAGACCAGAATAAAAAGATATTCAAGAAATTACAAATCCTTGAATCACCAGTCAAAGACTATCAGAATCCTGTGGATACCCCAATTACAGAAGAATAATTATTGGAAAAACTATGCACTCTCCAACCCCAAAAGGCCTGTGGTGCTGATGGTATTTTAAATGAAATGATCAAATATACAGACCACAAATTCAAATGGGCTCAAACTCAAACTCTTCAACATTATCCTCACTGCAGATATTTTCCCGATATTTGGAACCAGGGATTGATCACATCAATCTATAAAAATAGAGACAAATTTGACCCAAATAATTACAGAGGAATTTGCGTTAACAGCAACTTGGGTAATATTCTCTGCAGTGTTATAAATAGCAGACGACATCATTTCCTTGATGAACACAACGTCCTGAGCAGAAGTCAGATTGGATTTCTAAGAAATTATCGTACAACAGACCACATTTACACCCTCCACACTCTAATTGATAAACAAATAAACCTAAACAAAGGCTAAATCTACTCGTGTTTTGTAGATTTCAAGAAAGCATTTGATTCAATTTGGCAGAAAGGTCTTTTTTATAAACTAATAGAAAGTGGTATTGGAGGGAAAACATGTGATTTTATTAAATCAATATAGACTAAAAACAAATGTGCGGTTAAAATTGGCAACAAGGAAACAGACTTCTTCTCTCAGGGACGGGGAGTGAAACAGGGCTGCCCCATAAGTCCAACACTATTTAACATCTACATTAATGAATTGGCAAAAACATTAGAAGAATCGGCAGCACCTGGTATCACCCTACACAACACTGAAATCATGTGTCTGCTCTACGCAGATGACCTGGTGCTGCTCTCTTCCACTAAAGAGGGTCTGCTGTACGCAGATGACCTGGTGCTGCTCTCTTCCACTAAAGAGGGTCTGCTGTAGACAGATGACTTGGTACTGCTGTCTCCCACTAAAGAGGGGTCACAGCAGCACCTAGATCGTCTTCACAGGTTCTGTCAGACCTGGGTTCTGACCGTTAACCACAGGTTCTGTCAGACCTGGGCTCTGACCATTAACCACAAGTTCTGTCAGACGTGGGCTCTGATCGTTAACCACAGGTTCTGTCAGACCTGGGCTCTGACCGTTAACCACAGGTTCTGTCAGACCTGGGCTCTGACCGTTATTCACAGGTTCTGGCAGACCTGGGCTTTGACTGATAACCACAGGTTCTGTCAGACCTGGGCTCTGACCGTTATTCACAGGTTCTGTCAGACCTGGGCTCTGACCGTTATTCACAGGTTCTGTCAGACCTGGGCTTTGACTGTTATTCACAGGTTCTGTCAGACCTGGGCTCTGACCGTTATTCACAGGTTCTGTCAGACCTGGGCTTTGACTGTTAACCCCCAAAAAACAAACATAATGATATTTCAAAAAAGGTCTGGAAATCAGGATGACAAATATAAATTATATTTGGACACAGTTCTATTAGAACACACCAAAAACTACACATATCTAGGACTAAATATCAGCAACACAGGTAGCTTTCACATGGCTGTGAACGAGCTGAGAGACAAAGCAAGAAGAGCCATCTATGCCATTAAAAGGAACATCAAAAATCGAAATTCCAAATAGAATCTGGCTCAACATTTTTCAATCAGTTCTAGAACCAGTTGCTCTATATGGCAGTGAGGTATGGGGTCCAATCTCTAATAATGAATTTACCAAATGGGACAAACATCCAATAGAAACACTGCATGCAGAGTTTTGCAAGACTGTATTGCAAGTGCAAAGAAAAACGCAAGTGCAAATAACGCAGAATTGGGCCAACACCCCCCCCCCTCATTCGAATAGAAAAAAGAGCCATCAAATTTTACAACCATCTATAAACAAATGACCCCAAAATATTCCATCACACAGCTCTACAATGTCAAGAGATGAAACAAGAGAAGAGTCCCCTCAGCCAGCTGGTTCTGAGGCTCAGTTCACCAACCCAAACCAACCCCATAGAGCCTCAGGACAGCAGTCAGCCAGCTGGTTCTGAGGCTCAGTTCACCAACCCAAACCAACCCCATAGAACGAAAATAAAAATATTTCACCTATTGGAAAGACACCAGAAAAAAATCTAAGAAAACTTCAATGCTATTTGGCTCTAAACAGACAGTACTTGGTGGCAGACTATCTGACCACTGTGACTGATAGAAAACTGAGGAAAACTTTGACTAGGTACAGACTCAGTGAGCACAGTCTGGCTAAAGAGACCGGTCATCACAGGCCAACCTGGCTGCCCAGAGAGGACAGTCTGGCTAAAGAGACCGGTCGTCACAGACCAACCTGGCTGCCCAGAGAGGACAGTCTGGCTATAGAGACCGGTCATCACAGACAGACCTGGCTGGCCAGAGAGGACAGGCTGTGCTCACTCTGCTACAGGGGAGAGGTAGAGACAGAGCTGCATTTCCTATTACACTGTGACAAATACTCAGACCAAAGAGAATATGAAACTATAAAAGATTAAGAAAAAATCCAAAATGTACTGGGTGAAAAGCCAAAATGTGCAGTTTTGGCAGCCAAATATGTGTCCTCCTGCCACAACCTGAGGGACAGCCAGTGAAAAGTGCAAAGTAATGTGGATAATATTTCACATCTTGTTTTGTTTTGTCTTTCATACCACGTCATGTGTCTTCTCAGTCATGTTGACACTGGTCTACTACCAGGTCATGTGTCTTCTCAGTCATGTTGACACTGGTCTACTACCAGGTCATGTGTCTTCTCAGTCATGTTGACACTGGTCTACTACCAGGTCATGTGTCTTCTCAGTCATGTTGACACTGGTCTACTACCAGGTCATGTGTCTTCTCAGTCATTTGACACTGGTCTACTACCAGGTCATGTGTCTTCTCAGTCATGTGACACTGGTCTACTCAGGTCATGTCATGTTGACACTGGTCTACTACCAGGTCATGTGTCTTCTCAGTCATGTTGACACTGGTCTACTACCAGGTCATGTTGGCACTGGTCCACTACCAGGTCATGTGTCTTCTCAGTCATGTTGGCACTGGTCTACTACCAGGTCATGTGTCTTCTCAGTCATGTCGATATGTATACTTTGACAATGTAGGTAATAATGAACTTGCCATGTCAATAAAGTCAATTGAATTGAATTGAGAGAGACAAAGACAAAGATAGCGTGGGAGATAGAGAGAGATGTAGCTTCTTAAGTTGCTTCAGGTGATGCCTACTGTAGACTACATGTTGCGAGATTACTCCCACTACCTTACACATTCTAGTTTGAATCCTCTGTTAGTGTGTGTGTGTGTGTGTGTGTGTGTGTGTGTGTGTGTGTGTGTGTGTGTGTGTGTGTGTGTGTGTGTGTGTGTGTGTGTGTGTGTGTGTGTGTGTGTGTGTGTGTGTGTGTGTGTGTGTGTGTGTGTGTGGCTAATCGGTTTGGTAACACACTCCCATGAAAACAATAGCTACACAAGATGTTCTATTTGAAGTCCTACCTTGTTGTGATTGACAGAGTGAACCCTCTGATCCTGCATTAAGAGCCCTGCTCAACAATAGTGCACTATAGAACAAGGTTCCATTTCAGAACAGCCCCCTCTCCTCTCTAAAGCTCATAATATAGTCACACTGTTGGAATAACTGGCTGTCTGCTCTACTGTGACTGACTGGCTGTCTGCTCTACTGTGACTGACTGGCTGTCTGCTCTACTGTGACTGACTGGCTGTCTGCTCTACTTGACTGGCTGTCTACTGTGACTGACTGGCTGACTGACTGACTGGCTGTCTGCTCTACTGTGACTGACTGGCTGTTTGCTCTACTGTGACTGACTGGGTGTCTGCTCTACTGTGACTGACTGGCTGTCTGCTCTACTGTGACTGACTGGCTGTCTGCTCTACTGTGACTGACTGGCTGTCTGCTCTACTGTGACTGACTGGCTGTCTGCTCTACTGTGACTGACTGGCTGTCTGACTGACTGGCTGTCTGTTCTACTGTGACTGACTGGGTGTCTGCTCTACTGTGACTGACTGGCTGTCTGCTGTACTTCCGGCGCCGACAGAGATGTCCGCCTCGCTTCGCGTTCCTAGGAAACTATGCAGTATTTAGTTTTTTATTACATTGGTACCCCAGATAATCTTAGGTTTCATTACATACAGTCGGGAGGAACTACTAGATATAAGAGCAACGTCACCATCATTATGAGCAGGAACATGACTTTCCCGTTGCGGATCTTGTGTTTTGCCTTCCACCCAGGACAATGGATCGGATCCCAGCCGGCGAACCAAAACAACGACGTTGTAAAAGGGGCAAACGAAGCGGTCTTCTGGTCAGGCTCCAGAGACGGGCACCACTCCCTAGCATACTACTCGCCATTGTCCAGTCTCTTGACAACAAGGTTGATGAAATCCGAGCAAGGGTAGCATTCCAGAGAGACATCAGAGACTGTAACGTTCTTTGCTTCACGGAAACATGGCTCACTGGAGAGACGCTATCGGAGTCGGTGCAGCCAGCTGGTTTCTTCACGCATCGCGCCGACAGAAACAAGCATCTTTCTGGTAAGAAGAAGGGCAGGGGGTATGCCTTATGATTAACGAGACGTGTTGTGATCATAACAACATACTGGAACTCAAATCCTTCTTTTCACCTGACTTAGAATTCCTCACAATAAAATGTCTACCACATTATCTACCAAGAGAATTCTCTTCGATTATAATCACAGCCGCATATATTCCCCCCCAAGCAGACACATCAATGGCCCTGAACAAACTTTATTTAACTCTTTGTAAACTGGAAACCACATATCCTGATGCTGCATTCATTGTAGCTGGGGATTTTAACAAGGCTAATCTGAAAACAAGACTCCCTAAATTCTATCAGCATATCGATTGTGCTACCAGGGCTGGTAAAACCCTGGATCATTGTTATTCTAACTTCCGCAACCCATATAAGGCCCTCCCCCGCCCTCCTTTTGGAAAAGCTGACCACGACTCCATTTTGTTGCTTCCAGCCTATAGATAGAAACTAAAACAGGAAGCTCCCGCTCTCAGGTCTGTTCAACGCTGGTCTGACCAATCTGATTCCACGCTTCAAGACTGCTTCGATCATGTGGACTGGGATATGTTCCACAATGCGGCAGACAACAACATTGACGAATACGCTGATTCGGTGAGCGAGTTCATTAGCAAGTGCATTGGCGATGTCGTACCCACAGCATCTATTAAAACATTCCCCAACCAGAGACTGTGTATTGATGGCAACATTCGCGCGAAATTGAAAGCGTGAACCACTGCTTTTAATCAGGGCAAGGTGACCGGAAACATGAACGAATACAAACAGTGTAGCTATTCCCCCTCACAAGGCAATCAAACAAGCTAAGCGTCAGTATAGAGACAAAGTAGAGTCGCAATTCAACGGCTCAGACACAAGAGGTATGTGCCAGGGTCTACAGTCAATCACGGATTACAAAAAGGAAACTAGGCCCGTCGCGGACCAGGATGTCTTGCTCCCAGACAGACTAAACAACTTCTTTGCTCGCTTTGAGGACAATACAGTGCCCAGACGTCATCCCCAGCCGCGTCCTCAGAGCATGCGCAGACCAGCTGGCTGGTGTGTTTACGGACATATTCAAACAATCCTTATCCCAGTCTGCTGTTCCCACATGCTTCAAGAGGGCCACCATTGTTCCTGTTCCCAAGAAAACTAAGGTAACTGAGCTAAACGACTACCATCCCGTAGCACTCACTTCCGTCATCATGAAGTGCTTTGAGAGACTAGTCAAGGACCATATCACCTCCACCCTACCTGACACCCTAGACCCACTCCAATTTGCTTATCGCCGCAATAGGTCCACCGATGATGCAATCGCAACCACACTGCACACTGCCCTAACCCATCTGGACAAGAGGAATACCTATGTGAGAATGCTGTTCATCGACTACAGCTCAGCATTTAACACCATAGTACCCTCCAAACTCGTCATCAAGACCCTGGGTCTCGACCCCGCCCTGTGCAACTGAGTACTGGACTTCCTGACGGGCCGCCCCCCCAGGTGGTGAGGGTAGGTAACAACATCTCCACCCCGCTGATCCTCAACACTGGGGCACCAAAAGGGTGCGTTCTGAGCCCTCTCCTGTACCCCCTGTTCACCCACGACTGCGTGGCCATGCACGACACCAACTCAGTCATCAAGTTTGCAGACGACACTACAGTGGTAGGCTTGATTATCAACAACGACGAGAAGGCCTACGGGGAGGAGGTGAGGGCACTCGTAGTGTGGTGTCAGGAAAATAACCTCACACGAAACGTCAACAAAACAAAGGAGATGATCGTGGACTTCAGGAAACAGCAGAGGGAGCACCCCCCTATCCACATCGACGGGACAGTAGTGGAGAGGTTAGAAAGTTTTAAGTTCCACGGCGTACACATCACGGACAAACTGAATTGATCCACCCACACAGACAGCATCGTGAAGAAGGCTCAGCAGCGCCACTTCAACCTCAGGAGGCTGAAGAAATTTGGCTTGTCACCAAAAGCACTCACAAACTTCTACAGATGCACAATCGAGAGCATCCTGTCGGGCTGTATCACCGCCTGATACGGCAACTGTGCTGCCCACAACCGTAACGCTATCCAGAGGGTAGTGAGGTCTGCACAACGCATCACCGGGGGCAAACTACCTGCCCTCCAGGACACCTACACCACCCGATGTTACAGGAAAGGCCAAAAAGATCATCAAGGACATCAACCACCCGAGCCACTGCCTGTTCACCCCGTTATCATCCATAAGGCGAGGTCAGTACAGGTGCATCGAAGCAGGGACCGAGAGACTAAAAAACAGCTTCTATCTCAAGGCCATCAGACTGTTAAACAGCCATCACTAACATAGAGTGGCTGCTAAAAAAAATGTTTTAAAAAACAATGCCACTTATTATAATGTTTACATATCCTCCATTACTCATCTCATATATATACTGTACTCTATACCACCTACTGCATCTTGCCATCTTTCTGTAATACATGTATCACTAGCCACTTTAAACAATGCCACTTTTATATGTTTATATACCCTCCATTACTCATCTCATGTGTATATACTGTACTGTGACTGAATGGCTGTCTGTGGGATGGGATCCTCTCCTCTCTGCAGTTCGCCTCACAGCACGTTTTCCCGTTCGCTCCCGTTGACTTTACGCGCAACTCGACGTCTGCAGATAAACACACACACACAGTAGCCTGGTGTACCCTCACAGCACTCATACCCCCCCATCGATGGAGGTATATATCGAATACTCACACCGGGAGTCTCTATCACCCTCTACAAAACTGCCTTCCTTCATTTCTGCTGAGGTTTTTCATCAAGAGGGTAGCCTAAATGTTTTTTTCCTCGTTTGAGTTTATCAAAATGTTGGAGACATGTCTATTGACTCAGAGTCGCGTTCAAAGCGCAGAGCTCGGAATCTTTGCGGATTGATTGAAGGGGATCCCGGATCAATTATTTATCTCCTTCCCACGTCGGAGCAAGAGTTTGCATGCAAAAGGTGGTTTATTTCGGCAAGGTAAGACTCGTGCATTTTCTAAATAGGGTAAAAACCCTTTCCTTATCGCCCAAGCAGTCTTGTTGCTGTGTTTTCTGGCTACTTTAAACAGTATAACATTTTGCATGTTGGTGGGTGTGCGAGGTGGAATATATTTAGCGATACGAAAAATATAAACAATTCAATTAGTTAAAATTAGGCTCAATGGTGTAACGACAGAGTTGTGCAACAGTTTATGGGGGGGGGGGCAGGCTGGCGGCTGCAATCAATACGATCATAAACATTACTGAAATATGATGTAATAAATACAACGTAGTTCAGCCTATTTAAATCCACAATTCACACACCTTATTATACCAGGCAATTTAACGGAAGTCTATTTAATCAATAAAGAAATGCCTAGTTTTACCTTCAGGCTATATTTAGGTTTTGTAATATATAGTTACCACTCTCCATTAATAATCTCAGTTATTAAAGGCTACCAGGTGTCCAGGTGTTGCGTTTAAAGTCCGTGAACACTCAGGGGAGTGACGAACGCAATTAGAAACATTTGCTTCTTTCGCAACATTTTACAGTCACTCCCACACCCGCCCGCCTTCTTACCGTGAATACCGTCTAATTTATTGCACAGAAAATGGAAACTTGGAATACGGATATTCGCATAGATGTAAACGATTTGACCATGTCTAATGAACACGAGCTCGACTGCAGAGATGTAGCCTATGTAATATGTTATGGTCGAATATAACAAAAATGTTCTTAGTGGAGTGGGTCAAAATGTACTTTTTAGCTCATCTGTAATATGGCTGCAAATTGTCCGCTCAGGTGTTATCTGTGAAGGTTCATATAGTTCCCTCGGGTGTTATCTGTGAAGGTTCATATAGTTCCCTCAGGTGTTATCTGTGAAGGTTCATATAGTTCCCTCGGGTGTTATCTGTGAAGGTTCATATAGTTCCCTCGGGTGTTATCCGTGAAGGTTCATATAGTTCCCTCGGGTGTTATCCGTGAAGGTTCATATAGTTCCCTCGGGTGTTATCCGTGAAGGTTCATATAGTTCCCTCGGGTGTTATCCGTGAAGGTTCATATAGTTCCCTCGGGTGTTATCCGTGAAGGTTCATATAGTTCCCTCGGGTGTTATCCGTGAAGGTTCATATAGTTCCCTCGGGAAGGTTCATATAGTTCCCTCGGGTGTTATCCGTGAAGGTTCATATAGTTCCCTCGGGTGTTATCCGTTAAGGTTCATATAGTTCCCTCGGGTGTTATCTGTGAAGGTTCATATAGTTCCCTCGGGTGTTATCTGTGAAGGTTCATATAGTTCCCTCGGGTGTTATCTGTGAAGGTTCATATAGGGTGTTATCTGTGAAGGTTCATATAGTTCCCTCGGGTGTTATCTGTGAAGGTTCATATAGTTCCCTCGGGTGTTATCTGTGAAGGTTCATATAGTTCCCTCGGGTGTTATCTGTGAAGGTTCATATAGTTCCCTCGGGTGTTATCCGTGAAGGTTCATATAGTTCCCTCTGGTGTTATCCGTGAAGGTTCATATAGTTCCCTCGGGTGTTATCCGTGAAGGTTCATATAGTCCGCTCATGTTTTATCCATACTAGCGTCCAGGGACCTTGAGAAGAGACAAGGCAGTGATAACGATTGATGTTGGTTTTGGCAGGGAGAAAATGACTTGTGTAAATTGCAGGTAAATACTTCTCTGAATGAAAGAATACATCTATGTCGACTCAGCTCCCCTGATCCAGGGCCCTTACTCATAGGACTGCTGATCTAGGATCAGATCCCCCCCGCATCCCCCCACCCAATGGCCATGTGATCTTATTTATTGAGATGGAAAATACATAACTGATCCTAGATCAGCTCTCCTACTGTAGTCTGAGACGCTTCATAAATCCAGGGCCAACTGGCATCACATGTTCCTGTGGAGAGGTAGTTTAAAACAGATCCTCCGTCATGATTGGTCACTGAAGCCTTAGGTCCCATCACATAGGTAAATCAACATTAGCTGTTGTTATTTAGCCTTTATTTAACAAGGCAAGTCATTTATGAACAAATTCTTATTTACAATGACGGCCTGCCGGGGGAACAGTGGGTTAACTGCTTTGTTCAGGGGCAGAAAGACAGATTTTTACCTTGTCAGCTCAGGGATTCAATCAAGCAACCTTTCGGTTACTGGTCCAAAGCTCTAACCACTAGGCTACCTGCTGGTTATTAGTCCAACACTCTAACCACTAGACTACCTGCCTCCTCTACACTCTAACCACTAGACTACCTGCCTCCTTTAACCACTAGGCCACCTGCCTCCTCTAACCACTAGACTACCTGCCTCCTCTAACCACTAGAATACCTGCCTCCTCTAACCACTAGACTACCTGCCTCCTCTAACCACTAGGCTACCTGCCTCCTCTAACCACTAGACTACCTGCCTCCTTTAACCACTAGGCCACCTGCCTCCTCTAACCACTAAGCAACCTGCCTCCTCTAACCACTAGGCAACCTGCCTCCTCTAACCACTAGGCTACCTGCCTCCTCTAACCACTAAGCTACCTGCCTCCTCTAACCACTAGGCCACCTGCCTCCTCTAACCACTAAGAAACCTGCCTCCTCTAACCACTAGGCTACCTGCCTCCTCTAACCACTAGGCTACCTGCCTCCTCTAACCACTAGGCCACCTGCCTCCTCTAACCACTAAGAAACCTGCCTCCTCTAATCACTAGGCAAGCTGCCTCCTCTAACCACTAGGCAACCTGCCTCCTCTAACCACTAGACTACCTGCCTCCTCTAACCACTAGAATACCTGCCTCCTCTAACCACTAGACTACCTGCCTCCTCTAACCACTAGACTACCTGCCTCCTCTAACCACTAGACTACCTGCCTCCTCTAACCACTAGAATACCTGCCTCCTCTAACCACTAGAATACCTGCCTCCTCTAACCACTAGACTACCTGCCTCCTCTAACCACTAGAATACCCGTCTCCTCTAACCACTAGAATACCTGCCTCCTCTAACCACTAGAATACCTGCCTCCTCTAACCACTAGACTACCTGCCTCCTCTAACCACTAGAATACCCGTCTCCTCTAACCACTAGAATACCTGCCTCCTCTAACCACTAGAATACCTGCCTCCTCTAACCACTAGACTACCTGCCTCCTCTAACCACTAGGCCATCTGCCTCCTCTAACCACTAGGCCACCTGCCTCCTCTAACCACTAGTCCACCTGCCTCCTCTAACCACTAGGCTACCTGCCTCCTCTAACCACTAGGCTACCTGCCTCCTCTAACCACTAGGCTACCCGCCTCCTCTAACCACTAGGCTACCTGCCTCCCCTAACCACTAGGCTACCTGCCTCCTCTAACCACTAGGCCACCTGCCTCCTCTAACCACTAGGCCACCTGCCTCCTCTAACCACTAGGCCACCTGCCTCCTCTAACCACTAGGCCACCTGCCTCCTCTAACCACTAGGCCACCTGCCTCCTCTAACCACTAGGCTACCTGCCACCTCTATACTCTAAACTCTAACTCTAACTAGCTTGTGTTCCTAGCTCCAACAGTGCAGTAATATCTAACTAAATGCTTGTGTTCCTAGCTCCAACAGTGCAGTAATATCTAACAATTCATATCTAACAGTTTCACAACATATACCCAACACACACAAATATAAGTAAAGGAATGGACTTGGTGCACTCAAATGTTATGAAAGAAATGTGATTATTTTGCTGAAATTAAATCGGATATTGATAGATTTATATTGATTTTGATTTGAAGACTTATATTGTAGTGTTACTGTAACAACGGGTGTCTCTAGCTCTATCTGCCAAATCTCTGTTGTTGCTATAATGACTAGAACACTGTGTTGTTGCTATAATGACTAGAACACTGTGTTGTTGCTATGATGACTATAACACTGTGTTGTTGCTATAAGGACTATAACACTGTGTTGTTGCTATAAGGACTAGAACACTGTGTTGTTACTGTGAGGACTATAGCACTGTGTTGTTTCTATAAGGACTAGAACACTGTGTTGTTACTATAATGACTATAACACTGTGTTGTTGCTATAAGGACTAGAACACTGTGTTGTTACTATAATGACTATAACACTGTGTTGTTGCTATAATGACTATAACACTGTGTTGTTGCTATAATGACTATAACACTGTGTTGTTGCTATAAGGACTATAACACTGTGTTGTTGCTATAAGGACTATAACACTGTGTCGTTGCTATAATGACTATAACACTGTGTTGTTGCTATGAGGACTAGAACACTGTGTTGTTACTGTGAGGACTATAGCACTGTGTTGTTGCTATGAGGACTAGAACACTGTGTTGTTGCTATAATGACTAGAACACTGTGTTGTTGCTATAATGACTAGAACACTGTGTCGTTGCTATGAGGACTAGAACACTGTGTTGTTGCTATAATGACTAGAACACTGTGTTGTTGCTTTAAGGACTAGAACACTGTGTTGTTACTGTGAGGACTAGAACACTGTGTTGTTGCTATAAGGACTAGAACACTGTGTTGTTACTGTGAGGACTATAACACTGTGTTGTTGCTATGATGACTAGAACACTGTGTTGTTACTATAATGACTAGAACACTGTGTTGTTGCTATAATGACTATACCACTGTGTTGTTGCTATAATGACTAGAACACTGTGTTGTTAATGTGAGGACTATAGCACTGTGTTGTTACTGTGAGGACTATAGCACTGTGTTGTTTCTATAAGGACTAGAACACTGTGTTGTTACTATAATGACTATAACACTGTGTTATTGCTATACGGACTAGAACACTGTGTTGTTGCTATAATGACTAGAACACTGTGTTGTTGCTATAATGACTATACCACTGTGTTGTTACTATAATGACTAGAACACTGTGTTGTTGCTATAATGACTATACCACTGTGTTGTTGCTATAATGACTAGAACACTGTGTTGTTAATGTGAGGACTATAGCACTGTGTTGTTACTGTGAGGACTATAGCACTGTGTTGTTTCTATAAGGACTAGAACACTGTGTTGTTACTATAGTGACTATAACACTGTGTTGTTGCTATAAGGACTAGAACACTGTGTTGTTGCTATAATGACTAGAACACTGTGTTGTTACTATAATGACTATAACACTGTGTTGTTTCTATAAGGACTAGAACACTGTGTTGTTACTATAATGACTAGAACACTGTGTTGTTGCTATAATGACTAGAACACTGTGTTGTTGCTATAAGGACTAGAACACTGTGTTGTTACTGTGAGGACTAGAACACTGTGTTGTTACTATAAGGACTAGAACACTGTGTTGTTACTGTGAGGACTATAACACTGTGTTGTTGCTATGATGACTAGAACACTGTGTTGTTACTATAATGACTAGAACACTGTGTTGTTACTATAATGACTAGAACACTTTGTTGTTGCTATAACACCATAACACTGTGTTGTTACTATAATGACTAGAACACTGTGTTGTTACTATAATGACTAGAACACTGTGTTGTTGCTATAATGACTAGAACACTGTGTTGTTACTATAAGGACTAGAACACTGTGTTGTTACTATAAGGACTAGAACACTGTGTTGTTACTATAAGGACTATAACACTGTGTTGTTACTATAAGGACTAGAACACTGTGTTGTTACTATAAGGACTAGAACACTGTGTTGTTGCTATAAGAACTATAACACTGTGTTGTTGCTATGAGGACTAGAACACTGTGTTGTTGCTATAAGGACTAGAACACTGTGTTACTGTGAGGACTAGAACACTGTGTTGTTACTATGATGACTAGAACACTGTGTTTTTGCTATAATGACTAGAACACTGTGTTGTTACTATAATGACTAGAACACTGTGTTGTTACTTTGATGACTATAACACTGTGTTGTTGCTATAAGGACTATAACACTGTGTTGTTGCTATAAGGACTATAACACTGTGTTGTTGCTATAATGACTATACCACTGTGTTGTTGCTATGCGGACTAGAACACTGTGTTGTTACTGTGAGGACTATAGCACTGTGTTGTTGCTATGAGGACTAGAACACTGTGTTGTTGCTATAATGACTATAACACTGTGTTGTTACTATAAGGACTAGAACACTGTGTTGTTGCCATGAGAACTATAGCACTGTGTTGTTGCTATAAGGACTAGAACACTGTGTTGTTGCCATGAGAACTATAGCACTGTGTTGTTGCTATGAGGACTAGAACACTGTGTTGTTGCTATAATGACTAGAACACTGTGTTGTTGCTATGAGGTCTAGAACACTGTGTTGTTGCTATGAGGTCTAGAACACTGTGTTGTTGCTATGAGGTCTAGAACACTGTGTTGTTGCTATAATGACTATAACCCTGTGTTGTTGCTATAATGACTATAACACTGTGTTGTTGCTATAAGGACTAGAACACTGTGTTGTTACTATAATGACTAGAACACTGTGTTGTTGCTATAAGGACTAGAACACTGTGTTGTTGCTATAAGGACTAGAACACTGTGTTGTTACTGTGAGGACTAGAACACTGTGTTGTTGCTATAAGGACTAGAACACTGTGTTGTTACTGTGAGGACTATAACACTGTGTTGTTGCTATGAGGACTAGAACACTGTGTTGTTGCTATGAGGACTAGAACACTGTGTTGTTGCTATAAGGACTAGAACACTGTGTTGTTGCTATAAGGACTAGAACACTGTGTTGTTACTATAAGGACTAGAACACTGTGTTGTTGCTATAAGGACTAGAACACTGTGTTGTTGCTATAAGGACTAGAACACTGTGTTGTTACTATAAGGACTAGAACACTGTGTTGTTGCTATAAGGACTAGAATACTGTGTTGTTACTATGAGGACTAGAACACTGTGTTGTTGCTATAAGGACTAGAATACTGTGTTGTTACTATGAGGACTAGAACACTGTGTTGTTACTGTGAGGACTAGAACACTGTGTTGTTACTGTGGGGACTAGAACACCGTGCTGTTACTGTGAGGACTAGAACACTGTGTTGTTGCTATGATGACTATAACACTGTGTTGTTACTATAAGGACTAGAACACTGTGTTGTTGCTATGAGGACTAGAACACTGTGTTGTTGCTATGAGGACTAGAACACTGTGTTGTTGCTATGAGGACTAGAACACTGTGTTGTTGCTATGAGGACTAGAACACTGTGTTGTTGCTATGAGGACTAGAACACTGTGTTGTTGCTATAATGACTAGACCACTGTGTTGTTGCTATGAGGACTAGAACACTGTGTTGTTGCTATGAGGACTAAAACACTGTTGTTGCTATGAGGACTAGAACACTGTGTTGTTGCTATGAGGACTAGAACACTGTGTTGTTGCTATAATGACTAGACCACTGTGTTGTTGCTATGAGGACTAGAACACTGTGTTGTTGCCATGAGGACTAAAACACTGTTGTTGCTATGAGGACTAGAACACTGTTCAATAGAGATATCTGTAAATGTGCCAGTTCAGAAACTCCATCTCTTCTCTGTTTTAGTAATTACATTTTACTGACCTTTAGTTAATCAGGGAGTCACCAGTGTCTCTTTACGAGGGAGTCCTGCCTGTACAATTTCATAAAATGCATAAACAATCTATTACAATATAAACCTAATAAAACACGTGTTGAACAGACAAACATAAAAATACACAACAATCATTCAACTAAAAAAAAATACATTCGTCATTATAAAAATCCTCTGTTCTCGTTTTTTTCTCACAATACCATCTCTCTCTCTCTCTCTCTCTCTCTCTGTCTCTCTGTCTCTCTGTCTCTGTGTGTGTGTCAATTCATTGGCACGACGTAACAATGTACATATTGCCAAAGCTTATTTTGGATATTTACAATATAAAAATGAGAATCAAATTGTCAACGGGACAACAGTAACAACAATAACCAAGTGTCAAAATAACCATACACTGAACAATAACAATAAGTATACAGTAGAGGACATGTGTAGGTTGATTGGTCTGTCAGACACTGTCCCTCATCTTATGGCAGGTAGCAATGTAGTGCGTTGCCAACCCACAGCTCTCTGCATCCTCCCCCAACAGGACGGGTAGCCTGTCCTCATCAGAGAGGTCTTTGAAACCTTGAATAAGGGTTTCAAATTTGGGGAAATGACACTCTCTAATTGTTTTATATTTTTTACATTTTGTCAGGAAATGCAGCTCTGTCTCAGGTTCTGCTGTTGTGCAGTGGTTGCACAGCCTTTCCTCTACAGGGAGCCAGGTTTTCCTGTGTCTACCCCTCTCAATGGCAAGGCTGTGCTCACTGAGTCTCTGTACTTTGTCAAGGTTTTGATCAGTAACCATGGTCAAATAGTTAGCCATGGTGTACTGTTGATTTAGGGCCAGATAGCACTGCATTTTGCTCTGTTTTGGTGTTTCCCAATAAGCAATATAGTTTTGTTTTGACTGTGTTGTTTTATTCTGATTGATTGGATGTTCTGGTCCTGAGGCTTCAGTGTGTTAGTAGAACAGGTTTGTGAACTCAGCCCCAGGATCAGCTGGATGAGGGGACTCTTTTCTTTGCTCAGCTCTTGGCATTGCAGGGCTTGGTAATGATATGAGAGGGGGTCACTGTATTTTAGATGTTTCCAAAACTTAATCGCTCTTTTTTGAGTTTTTATTATTAGTGGATATTGGCCTAATTCTTCCCTGCATGCATTGTTTGTAGTTTTCCTCTGGACATGTAGGAGAATCCTACAGAACTCTGCATGCAGGGTTTCAATGGGGTGTTTGTCCCATTGGATGAAATGTTGTTTTGCAAGTGGACCCCACACCTCGCTGCCATAAAGTGCAATTGGTTCAATGACATATTCAATTAGTTTTAGCCTAATTTTAATAGGTATTTCAATTTGAATGAGCTTTTTAATGGCGTAGTATGCCCTGTGTGCTTTCTCTCTCAGTTCATTCACTGCCTCATTAAGGTGTCCAGTTGAGCTTATTTTTAAACCTCAGTAATTGTAGTGTGTGCAGTACTCCATATATTTCGTACCAATTGACAACTTTGGTCTAATTCCCTGAGATCTGGATCTTTTCTGGAAAATCATTATTTTAGTTGTTTTGGGGTTTACTGCCAGGGCCCAGGTCTAGGCCATGTGCTGTGGGGGTTTACTGCCAGGGCCCAGATCTGGCAGTACTGCCCTATCAGGTCCAGGCTCTGTTGTAGGCCATGTGCTGTGGGTGACAGCAGGCATAGGTAATCTGAAAAGAGTAGGCATTTAACTTCTGAGTTGTGGAGACTAACACCAGGGTCTGAGGATTTTTTATTTTAAAAAAATATATAAAAAATTAAATATTGAAGAGTGCAGGGCTCAGATTGCAACCCTGGCGAAGGCCACGCCACTGGTTAAAGAATTCTGTTATTTTCTTACCAATTTTAATGCTGCATGTATTGCCAGTATACATTGATTTAATTATGTCATATGTTTAACCCCCTACACCACTTTCAATAACTTTGTAGAACAGTACTGTATGCCACATAGAATCAAATGCTTTTTGGAAGTCGATAAAGCGGGCGTATATTTTAGTGTTTTATTGGTGGACATGTTGATCTATCAGGGTGTGTGGGGTGTAAATATGATCAGTCGTGCTTTTGGTATAAATCCAATTTGGCTTTTACTCAAGACATTGTGCTTATTAAGGAAGTTTAGAACTCTTACATTTATAATACTACAGAAAACCTTCCCCAGGTTGCTGTTCACACAAATGCCTCTGGAATTGTCAGGGTCAAATTTGTCTGTGTTCTTAAAGATTGGGGTTATGAGTCCTTGATTCCAGATGTCAGGGAAATCTCTCTCTCTCTCTCTCTTTGAGTCTTCTTTCTCTCAGCCATGGAGGAAGTTGTCTAACGAGGACCCAAAATAATTCTGCTCCTTTGTATTTCCCCTCATTTCCTCCCCAGATAAGCCTCCCTCCTCCTGTCCTCCATCCCTCCTCCTCCACTAACACACCACCATGGCTGAGACAGTTGGACCTAAGACTCCCCTAAACACTCCACGGGGTAACAACCACCCAGGGGTAACCTCCCTCCCCCCAGAGCCCATCCAAATCATCCGCACCAAGGCCCGCTCCAGGAGGGTCCGCATCAACGTCGGAGGTCTAAACCATGAGGTCCTGTGGCGGACGCTGGACCGGCTGCCCCGTACCCGCCTGGGTAAGCTCCGTGACTGCAACACCCACGAGAGCCTGATGGAGGTCTGCGACGACTACAGCCTCCATGAGAACGAATACTTCTTTGACCGGCACCCGGGCGCTTTCACCTCGATCCTCAACTTCTACCGCACAGGGAAGCTGCACATGATGGAGGAGATGTGCGCCCTGTCGTTCGGCCAGGAGCTCGACTACTGGGGTATAGATGAGATCTACCTGGAGTCCTGCTGCCAGGCCCGGTACCACCAGAAGAAAGAACAGATGAATGAGGAGCTGCGGAGGGAGGCGGAGACGCTGAAAGAGAGAGAGGGAGAGATTGAGTTTGATAACACCTGCTGCCAGGAGAAGAGGAAGAAGCTTTGGGACCTCCTGGAGAAACCCAGCTCTTCCCTGCCTGCCAAAGTAAGAGAGGGAAGGATTCGAAAAAGAGGGAAGGATGGGAGAGGGTGTAACTGTACCCCCGCTGGTTTTGTGTGTGGTGTGTACTCTCACTGGTTTTGCTCCACACAGAGAGAGAGTGAGAGAGGGACGGGAACGGAAGGGAGCGCAATGTTATTTTTTGTATTTCTGTATCGTCACTTATTGTGTTTGTGAAGAGAGGAGAGGAGAGCAATAAGAGGGGAGAAGTTGTCCCGGGTAGCAGGTATAGCTAGTAGTACTACAGCACAGATGAAAAACTGCTCTGTTCTCATCAAGGTTTCTGTTGGATATTGGACTTTGTGAAATGTGCTCACAATCTACTGTGCGTTCAGCATAGAGCTGAAGTACACTGCTGTATCCTACAGTATTGTGACTGTATGGTGACTGTATCCTACTGTATGGTGACTGTATGGTGACTGTATGGTGACTGTTTCCTACTGTATGGTGACTGTTTCCTACTGTATGGTGACTGTTTCCTACTGTATGGTGACTGTATCCTACTGTATGGTGACTATGGTGACTGTATCCTACTGTATGGTGACTATGGTGACTGTATGGTGACTGTGTCCTACTGTATGGTGACTGTGTGGTGACTGTGTGGTGACTGTGTGGTGACTGTATCCTACTGTATGGTGACTGTATCCTACTGTATGGTGACTGTGTGGTGACTGTATCATACTGTATGGTGACTGTATGGTGACTGTGTGGTGACTGTATCCTACTGTATGGTGACTGTGTGGTGACTGTATCATACTGTATGGTGACTGTATGCTGACTGTATTGTACAGTATGGTGGCTGTATTGTACAGTATGGTGACTGTATTGTACAGTATGGTGACTGTATTGTACAGTATGGTGACTGTATGGTGACTGTATTGTATGTGCTGCATGCAGCATGTGTGTGTGTGTTGATACATTATGGTCATCGTGTTAGTCATATTTTCCTGCTGTCCTCATGGTCATCGTGTTAGCCATATTTTCCAATGGCTGAAGGGGGATAGTGAAGGAGCCAATGGCTGCAGGGGGATAGTGAAGGAGCCAATGCCTGAAGGGGGATAGTGAAGGAGCCAATGGCTGCAGGGGGATAGTGAAGGAGCCAATGCCTGAAGGGGGATAGTGAAGGAGCCAATGCCTGAAGGGGGATAGTGAAGGAGCCAATGGCTGCAGGGGGATAGTGAAGGAGCCAATGCCTGAAGGGGGATAGTGAAGGAGCCAATGGCTGAAGGGGGATAGTGAAGGAGGTTTAGTGACAGGTTTAGGTGACAGGTTTAGGTTACTGTCATTCATATTCACCCAGTTCAATGTAACAGTGACAGGTTTAGGTTACTGTCATTCATATTCACCCAGCTCAATGTAACAGTGATAGGTTTAGGTTACTGTCATTCATATTCACCCAGTTCAATGTAACAGTGACAGGTTTAGGATACTGTCATTCATATTCACCCAGTTCAATGTAACAGTGACAGGTTTAGGTTACTGTCATTCACCCAGTCAATTCACTGTCATTCATTCCCAGTTCAATGTAACAGTGACAGGTTTAGGGTTACTGTCATTCACCCAGTTCAATGTAACAGTGACAGGTTTAGGTTACTGTCATTCACCCAGTTCAATGTAACAGTGACAGGTTTAGGTTACTGTCATTCACCCAGTTCAATGTAACAGTGACAGGTTTAGGTTACTGTCATTCATATGTCATTCATATTCACCCAGTTCAATGTAACAGTGACAGGTTTAGGTTACTGTCATTCACCCAGTTCAATGTAACAGTGACAGTTTATATTCTCACCCAGTTCAATGTAACAGTCACATTCACCCAGTTCAATGTAACAGTGACAGGTTTAGGTTACTGTCATTCACCCAGTTCGATGTAACAGTGATATGGAGAGAGATATCTCTCTTCATCATTGATGAGAAAGGTTTGCTTTCAGATCCAGCGAGTAAGTATCACTTATATGGCTGTGTCTCTCCATCCATCGTTTCATCCATCACTTTATCTGTCTATCCATCCATCGTTTCATCCATCACTTTATCTGTCTCTATCCATCCCTCTCTCTCTATCCATCACTTTATCTCTCTCTATCCATCCCTCTCTCTCTATCAATCACTTTCTCTCTCTCTATCCATCCCTCTCTCTCTATCCATCCCTCTCTCTCTATCCATCACTTTATCTCTCTCTATCCATCTCTCTCTCTATCAATCACTTTATCTCTCTCGATCCATCCCTCTCTCTCTATCCATCCCTCTCTCTCTATCCATCCCTCTCTCTCTATCCATCACTTTATCTCTCTCTATCCATCTCTCTCTCTATCCATCACTTTATCTCTCTCTATCCATCCCTCTCTCTCTATCAATCACTTTATCTCTCTCTATCCATCCCTCCCTCTCTCTATCCATCCCTCCCTCTCTCTCTATCCATCCCTCTCTCTCTCTCTCTCTCTCTATCCATCCCTCTCTCCTTCTCGTCCCACAATCCCCCTCTGTTCCTTCCTCCATCCCTCTCTCCTTCTCGTCCCACAATCCCCCTCTGTTCCTTCCTCCATCCCTCTCTCCTTCTCGTCCCACAATCCCCCTCTCTTTTCCTTCCTCCATCCCTCTCTCCTTCTCGTCCCACAATCCCCCTCTGTTCCTTCCTCCATCCCTCTCTCCTTCTCGTCCCACAATCCCCCTCTGTTCCTTCCTCCATCCCTCTCTCCTTCTCGTCCCACAATCCCCCTCTGTTTATTCCTCCATCCCTCTCTCCTTCTCGTCCCACAATCCCCCTCTGTTCCTTCCTCCATCCCTCTCTCCTTCTCGTCCCACAATCCCCCTCTCTTTTCCTTCCTCCATCCCTCTCTCCTTCTCGTCCCACAATCCCCCTCTCTTTTCCTTCCTCCATCCCTCTCTCCTTCTCGTCCCACAATCCCCCTCTGTTCCTTCCTCCATCCCTCTCTCCTTCTCGTCCCACAATCCCCCTCTCTTTTCCTTCCTCCATCCCTCTCTCCTTCTCGTCCCACAATCCCCCTCTGTTTATTCCTCCATCCCTCTCTGCTTCGCCATCCGTCACTCTGTCCTTATTCCTCTCCCACTCCCTCTCTCCACTGTCCCACTACCCAGCTGTCTCTAGTTGATGCATGTAACCCTACTATAGTTGGTCCATTTGCCTACATACAGACTTGATTTCATTGGCCACTTTAATAAATGGATCACTAGTCACTTTAATCATGTTTATATATCTTGCATTACTCATCTCATATCTTTATACTGTATTTTTTTCACCATCTATTGCGTCTTGCCTCTGCTGTTCTGTCGTTGCCCATCTCTATATGTTTATATCTACTCTGCTGTTCTGTCATTGCTCATCTCTATATGTTTATATCTACTCTGTCGTTGCCCATCTCTATATGTTTATATCTACTCTGTCGTTGCTCATCTCTATATGTTTATATCTACTCTGCTGTTCTGTCGTTGCTCATCTCTATATGTTTATATCTACTCTGTCGTTGCCCATCTCTATATGTTTATATCTACTCTGTCGTTGCTCATCTCTATATGTTTATATCTACTCTGCTGTTCTGCTCATCTCTATATGTTTATATCTACTCTGTCGTTGCTCATCTCTATATGTTTATATGTACTCTGTCGTTGCTCATCTCTATATGTTTATATCTACTCTGTCGTTGCTCATCTCTATATGTTTATATCTACTCATCTCTATATGTTTATATCTACTCTCATCTCTATATGTTTATATCTACTCTGTCGTTCAACAGTTTGGGGTCATTTAGAAATGTCCTTGTTTTTGAAGATAAAGCACTTTTTTTGTCCATTAAAATATCATCAAATTGATCAGAAGTACGTTGTTAATGTTGTAAATTACTATTGTAGCTGGAAACGGCAGATTTTTTTTAGTGGAATATCTACATAGGCTTATAGAGGCCCATTATAAGCAAACATCGCGCCTGTGTCTTCGTTCAGGTTCACCATCAGAGTTACGTTCCTCTCCAGACCCACTCAGCAGAATTTCATTTGATTTACATTTACATTTACATTTAAGTCATTTAGCAGACGCTCTTATCCAGAGCGACTTATTTAGGTTGGAGATTCCTATTGAAGTAATTTACAGATGGAAGATTACATACACCTCAGCCAAATACATTTAAACTCAGTTTTTCACAATTCCTGACAGTTAATCAGAGTAAAAATTCCCTGTCTTAGGTCAGTTAGGATCACCAATTTATTTTAAGAATGTGAAATGTCAGAATAATAGTAGAGAGAATTATTTATTTCAGCTTTTATTTCTTTCATCACATTCCCAGTGGGTCAGAAGTTCACATACACTCAATTAGTATTTGGTAGCATTACCTTTAAATTGTTTAACTTGTGTCAAACGTTTCGGGTAGCCTTCCACAAGCTTCCCACAATAAGGTTTTGGAAAAGTGGCTTCTTCCTTGCTTTCAGGTTATTATTTTGTACCTGTTTCCTCCAGCATCTCTCATGTCACAGCCTGACCTGAGATATCTCCGGTTTCTTTATATTTTGGTGAGGTCAGGGTGTGACTAGGGTGGATACACTAGTTTTTGTATTTGTCTAGGGTTTTTGTAGTCTAGGTATTTGTATGTTTATGGTGGCCTGATATGATTCCCAATCAGAGAGAGCTGTTTATCGTTGTCTCTGATTGGGGATCCTATTTAGGTAGCCATTTATTTTTTTATTATTATTTTTTCACCAGGTAGGCTAGTTGAGAACAAGTTTATTTAACCAGGTAGGCTAGTTGAGAACACCTTTATTTAACCAGGTAGGCTAGTTGAGAACACCTTTATTTAACCAGGTAGGCTAGTTGAGAACACCTTTATTTAACCAGGTAGGCTAGTTGAGAACACCTTTATTTAACCAGGTAGGCTAGTTGAGAACACCTTTATTTAACCAGGTAGGCTAGTTGAGAACACCTTTATTTAACCAGGTAGGCTAGTTGAGAACACCTTTATTTAACCAGGTAGGCTAGTTGAGAACACTTTATTTAACCAGGTAGGCTAGTTGAGAACACCTTTATTTAACCAGGTAGGCTAGTTGAGAACACCTTTATTTAACCAGGTAGGCTAGTTGAGAACATTTATTTAACCGGTAGGCTAGTTGAGAACACCTTTATTTAACCAGGTAGGCTAGTTGAGAACACCTTTATTTAACCAGGTAGGCTAGTTGAGAACACCTTTATTTAACCAGGTAGGCTAGTTGAGAACACCTTTATTTAACCAGGTAGGCTAGTTGAGAACACCTTTATTTAACCATGTAGGCTAGTTGAGAACACCTTTATTTAACCAGGTAGGCTAGTTGAGAACACCTTTATTTAACCAGGTAGGCTAGTTGAGAACACCTTTATTTAACCAGGTAGGCTAGTTGAGAACACCTTTATTTAACCAGGTAGGCTAGTTGAGAACACCTTTATTTAACCAGGTAGGCTTTTGAGAACACCTTTATTTAACCAGGTAGGCTAGTTGAGAACACCTTTATTTAACCAGGTAGGCTAGTTGAGAACACCTTTATTTAACCAGGTAGGCCAGTTGAGAACACCTTTATTTAACCAGGTAGGCTAGTTGAGTTTATTTAACCAGGTAGGCTAGTTGTGAACACCTTTATTTAACCAGGTAGGCTAGTTGTGAACACCTTTATTTAACCAGGTAGGCTAGTTGAGAACACCTTTATTTAACCAGGTAGGCTAGTTGTGAACACCTTTATTTAACCAGGTAGGCTAGTTGAGAACACCTTTATTTAACCAGGTAGGCTAGTTGTGAAACTTTATTTAACCAGGTAGGCTAGTTGAGAACAAGTTCTCATTTGCATCTGCGACCTGGCCAAGATAAAGCATAGCAGTGTGAACAGACAACACAAAGTTACACATGGAGTAAACAATTAACAAGTCAATAACACAGAGAAAAAAGGGGAGTCTATATACAATGTGTGCAAAAGGCATGAGGAGGTAGGCGAATAATTACAATTTAGCAGATTAACACTGGAGTGATAAATGATCAGATGGTCATGTACAGGTAGAGATACTGGTGTGCAAAAGAGCAGAAAAGTAAATAAATATAAACTGTGGGGATGAGGTAGGTAAATTGGGTGGGCTATTTACCGATAGACTATGTACAGCTGCAGCGATCGGTTAGCTGCTCAGATAGCAGATAGCAGTTTGAAGTTGGTGAGGGAGATAAAAGTCTCCAACTTCAGCGATGTTTGCAATTTCCCTTTGGTGTTGGTGGGTTCTTGTTTAGTTGCCTGTCTGCACTATCCATATAGCGTCACGGTTCGTTTTGTTATTTTGTTAATTTGTTCAGTGTTCAGTGTAAATAAAGAAGACTGCACCTTGGTCTCCTTCGAATGTGACACTTCAGAAGGTCCTTTGTTGTTGTTCTGGGATTGATTTTCACTTTTCACACCAAAGTACATTCATCTCTAGGAGACAAAAACGTGTCTCCTTCCTGAGGGGTATGACGGCTGCGTGGTCCCATGGTGTTTATGCTTGCGTACTATTGTTTGTACAGATGAACGTGGTACCTTCAGGCGTTTGGAAATTCCTCCCAAGGATGAACCAGACTTGTGGAGGTCTACCATTTTTTTCTGAGCTCTTGGTTGATTTATTTTGATTTTCCCATCATGTCAAGCAAAGAGGCACTGAGTTTGAAGGTAGGCCTTGAAGTACATCCACAGGTACACCTCCAATTGGCTCAAATGATGTCAATTAGAAGCTTCTAAAGCCATGACATCATTTGTCAATAGCCTATCAGAAGCTTCTAAAGCCACATAACTTTCCTGGAATATTCCAAGCTGTTTAAAGGCACAGTCAACTTAGTGTATGTAAACTTCTGACCCACTGGAATTGTGATACAGTGAATTATAAGTGAAATAATCTGTCTGTAAACAATTGTTGGAAAACAAATTGTGTCATGCACAAAGTAGATGTCCAAACCGACTTGCCAAAACTATAGTTTGTTAAGTGGTTGAAAACCGAGTTTTAATGACTCCAACCTCAGTGTTTGTAAACTTCTGACTTCAACTCTAGCTCAGGCTTCCCCTTATCTCTCTCTCACACACACACACACACACACACACACACACACACACACACACACACACACACACACACACACACACACACACACACACACACACACACACACACACACACACACACACACACACACACACACACACACACACACACACTGATCAGTGACACGTCAGTTAAAATGGCCAGTGCTCAGTTGGCCTCAATGAGAGAAGATCTGAATCTCTTCTGTAAATCACGATAAATGACCTTCTACGAGTGTCTGATAGGGTCTGGATAGCGCCGTAATTATTCTAGGTATCCTAACGAGTGTCTGGTAGGGTCTGGATAGCACCGTAATTATTCTAGGTATCCTAACGAGTGTCTGGTAGGGTCTGGATAGCGCCGTAATTATTCTAGGTATCCTAACGAGTGTCTGATAGGGTCTGGATAGCGCCGTAATTATTCTAGGTATCTTAACGAGTGTCTGGTAGGGTCTGGATAGCACCGTAATTATTCTAGGTATCTTAACGAGTGTCTGGTAGGGTCTGGATAGCGCCATAATTATTCTAGGTATCTTAACGAGTGTCTGGTAGGGTCTGGATAGCACCGTAATTATTCTAGGTATCTTAACGAGTGTCTGATAGGGTCTGGATAGCGCCGTAATTATTCTAGGTATCCTAAACTAGGTATTGGCAGGTGTGTTGTAACGGATTCATATTGCTTCCCTGCCTGGGTCTGAAAAGCTATTACTGAGGGAAGGGAGAGTCCACCTTGTAAAGGAAAACAAATCACTATTTAATTCAGGAAATGTTTCCAGGGCATAGCTCGTAAATGTGTAACTAGCCAGCCAATGAAGAAAGAGGGAGCTACAGGATGTTGACAGTTAATACGATGTTTAAAATCCATAGTCCTTAAGCATAACCCTAAAGCACAGGATAGTCACCACCATTAGAATATTTGAACTTGTTCCTCTCCCAATCCCTATGTTTTAAATTGGTAAAGTAGTGTACTTTATAGGGAAAAGTGTGTCATTTGAGAACCCTATATTTCTCACTCTCCTTCCTCTTCAGTCTCCTCATAGCCTGTCACCTCTTCCTCTTCTTCCTCCTCTTCAGTCTCCTATTAGCCTGTCAACTCTTCCTCCTCTCCCTCCTCTTCAGTCTCCTATTAGCCTGTCACCTCTTCCTCCTCTTCCTCCTCTTCAGTCTCCTTATAGCCTGTCACCTCTTCCTCCTCTTCCTCCTCTTCAGTTTCCTTATAGCCTGTCAACTCTTCCTCCTCTCCCTCCTCTTCAGTCTCCTCATAGCCTGTCACCTCTTCCTCCTCTTCAGTCTCCTTATAGCCTGTCACCTCTTCCTCCTCCTCCTCCTCTTCAGTCTCCTTATAGCCTGTCACCTCTTCCTCCTCTCCTCCTCTTCAGTCTCTTTATAGCCTTTCAACTCTTCCTCCTCTTCCTCCTCTCCAGTCTCCTTATAGCCTGTCACCTCTTCCTCCTCCTCCTCCTTTCCAGTCTCCTTATAGCCTGTCACCTCTTCCTCCTCTCCTTCCTCTTCAGTCTCTTTATAGCCTGTCACCTCTTCCTCCTCTTCCTCCTCTTCAGTCTCCTATTAGCCTGTCACCTCTTCCTCCTCTTCAGTCTCCTCATATCCTGTCACCTCTTCCTCCTCTTCCTCCTCTTCAGTCTCCTTGTAGCCTGCCACTCCTTTCACCTCCTCCTCCTCCTCTTCAGTCTCCTTGTAGCCTGCCACTCCTGTCACCTCCTCCTCATCCTCTTCAGTCTCCTTGTAGCCTGCCACTCCTGTCACCTCCTCCTCCTCTTCAGTCTCCTTGTAGCCTGCCACTCCTGTCACCTCCTCCTCATCCTCTTCAGTCTCCTTGTAGCCTGCCACTCCTGTCACCTCCTCCTCCTCTTCAGTCTCCTTGTAGCCTGCCACTCCTTTCACCTCCTCCTCCTCCTCTTCAGTCTCCTTGTAGCCTGCCACTCCTGTCACCTCCTCCTCCTCTTCAGTCTCCTTGTAGCCTGCCACTCCTTTCACCTCCTCCTCCTCCTCTTCAGTCTCCTTGTAGCCTGCCACTCCCGTCACCTCCTCCTCCTCCTCCTCTTCAGTCTCCTTGTAGCCTGCCACTCCCGTCACCTCCTCCTCTTCAGTCTCCTTGTAGCCTGCCACTCCCGTCACCTCCTCCTCTTCAGTCTCCTTGTAGCCTGCCACTCCCGTCACCTCCTCCTCTTCAGTCTCCTTGTAGCCTGCCACTCCCGTCACCTCCTCCTCCTCCTCCTCTTCAGTCTCCTTGTAGCCTGCCACTCCTGCCACCTCCTCCTCCTCCTCCTCTTCAGTCTCCTTGTAGCCTGCCACTCCCGTCACCTCCTCCTCCTCCTCCTCTTCAATCTCCGTGTAGCCTGCCACTCCTGTCACCTCCTCCTCCTCCTCCTCCTCTTCAGTCTCCTTGTAGCCTGCCACTCCCGTCCTCCTCCCTTCCTCCTCCTCCTCCTCTTCAATCTCCGTGTAGCCTGCCACTCCTGTCACCTCCTCCTCCTCCTCCTCCTCTTCAGTCTCCTTGTAGCCTGCCACTCCCGTCACCTCCTCCTCCTCCTCCTCTTCAATCTCCTTGTAGCCTGCCACTCCCGTCACCTCCTCCTCCTCTTCAGTCTCCTTGTAGCCTGCCACTCCTGCCACCTCCTCCTCCTCTTCAATCTCCGTGTAGCCTGCCACTCCTGTCACCTCCTCCTCCTCTTCCTCCTCTTCAGTCTCCTTGTAGCCTGCCACTCCTTTCACCTCCTCCTCATCCTCTTCAGTCTCCTTGTAGCCTGCCACTCCTGTCACCTCCTCCTCATCCTCTTCAGTCTCCTTGTAGCCTGCCACTCCTGTCACCTCCTCCTCCTCTTCAGTCTCCTTGTAGCCTGCCACTCCTGTCACCTCCTCCTCATCCTCTTCAGTCTCCTTGTAGCCTGCCACTCCTGTCACCTCCTCCTCCTCTTCAGTCTCCTTGTAGCCTGCCACTCCTTTCACCTCCTCCTCCTCCTCTTCAGTCTCCTTGTAGCCTGCCACTCCTGTCACCTCCTCCTCCTCTTCAGTCTCCTTGTAGCCTGCCACTCCTTTCACCTCCTCCTCCTCCTCCTCTTCAGTCTCCTTGTAGCCTGCCACTCCCGTTACCTCCTCCTCCTCCTCCTCTTCAGTCTCCTTGTAGCCTGCCACTCCCGTCACCTCCTCCTCTTCAGTCTCCTTGTAGCCTGCCACTCCCGTCACCTCCTCCTCTTCAGTCTCCTTGTAGCCTGCCACTCCCGTCACCTCCTCCTCCTCCTCCTCTTCAGTCTCCTTGTAGCCTGCCACTCCTGCCACCTCCTCCTCCTCCTCCTCTTCAGTCTCCTTGTAGCCTGCCACTCCCGTCACCTCCTCCTCCTCCTCCTCTTCAATCTCCGTGTAGCCTGCCACTCCTGTCACCTCCCTCCTCCTCCTCCTCCTCTTCAGTCTCCTTGTAGCCTGCCACTCCCGTCACCTCCTCCTCCTCCTCCTCTTCAATCTCCGTGTAGCCTGCCACTCCTGTCACCTCCTCCTCCTCCTCCTCCTCTTCAGTCTCCTTGTAGCCTGCCACTCCCGTCACCTCCTCCTCCTCCTCCTCTTCAATCTCCTTGTAGCCTGCCACTCCCGTCACCTCCTCCTCCTCCTCCTCTTCAGTCTCCTTGTAGCCTGCCACTCCTGCCACCTCCTCCTCCTCTTCAATCTCCGTGTAGCCTGCCACTCCTGTCACCTCCTCCTCCTCCTCCTCCTCTTCAATCTCCGTGTAGCTTGTCACTGCAGAAGCAACAGAAAAGGATGTGTTGCAGCCCCCAGGTCAAAACGAATGCACTACTTAGGGAATAGGGAGCCATTTGGGATACAGATACAGATGCTGCAGGAGGAAGCTGTGTTCATGATCCACCCTCCCAGACATGAAATATGATCCCCTCTTCCTATCCATCTACCCCTCCATCCCACCATCCTCTTACTCTCCACCCCTCCATCCTCTAACCCATCCTCTTACCCTCTACCCATCCACCCCTCCACCCCTCCATCCCCTAACCCTCCATCCCTCCATCCTCTAACCCTCCATCCCTCCATCCTCTAACCCTCCACCCCTCCATCCTCTAACCCTCCATCCCTCCATCCTCTAACCCTCCATCCCTCCATCCTCTAACCCTCCACCCCTCCATCATCTAACCCTCCATCCTCTAACCCTCCATTCACTAACCTTCCACCCCTCCATCCTCTAACCCTCCATCCACCCCTCCACCCTCCACCCTCTACCCTCCATCATCTAACCCTCCATTCTCTAACCCTTCACCCTCCATCCTCTAACCCTCCATCCTCTAACCCTCCATCCCTCCATCCTCTAACCCTCCATCCTCTAACCCTCCATCCCTCCATCCTCTAACCCTCCATTCCTCCATCCTCTAACCCTCCATCCCTCCATCCTCTAACCCTCCATCCCTCCATCCTCTAACCCTCCACCCCTCCATCATCTAACCCTCCATCCCTCCATCCTCTAACCCTCCATCCCTCCATCCTCTAACCCTCCACCCCTCCATCCTCTAACCCTCCACCCCTCCATTCTCTAACCCTCCATTCTCTAACCCTCCACCCCTCCATCCTCTAACCCTCCATCCACCCCTCCACCCCTCCACCCTCTACCCTCCATCCTATAACCCTCCATTCACTAACCTTCCACCCCTCCATCCTCTAACCCTACATCCACCCCTCCACCCCTCCACCCTCTACCCTCCATCATCTAACCCTCCATTCTCTAACCCTTCATCCTCCATCCTCTAACCCTCCATCCTCTAACCCTCCATCCCTCCATCCTCTAACCTTCCATCCTCTAACCCTCCATCCCTCTATCCTCTAACCCTCCATTCCTCCATCCTCTAACCCTCCATCCCTCCATCCTCTAACCCTCCATTCCTCCATCCTCTAACCCTCCACCCCTCCATCCTCTAACCCTCCATCCCTCCATCCTAACCCTCCAATCCTCTCCACCCCTCCATCCTCCACCCCTCCATCCTCTAACCCTCCATTCTCTAACCCTCCACCCCTCCATCCTCTAACCCTCCATCCACCCCTCCATCCTCTAACCCTCCATCCTTTAACCCTCCATCCACCCCTCCATCCTCTAACCCGCCATCCTTTAACCCGCCATCCTTTAACCCTCCATCCTCTAACCCTCCATCCTTTAACCCTCCATCCTCTAACCCTCCATCCTCTAACCCTCCATCCTCTAACCCTCCATCCTTTAACCCTCCATCCACCCCTCCATCCTCTAACCCTCCACCCCTCCATCCTTTAACCCTCCATCATTTAACCCTCCATCCTCTAACCCTCCATCCTCTAACCCCCAGCCCTCTGTCCCTTCATCCATCCAGCCCTCCATCCTCTAACCCCCAGCCCCCGTCCCTTCATCCATCCAGCCCTCCATCCTCTAACCCTCCATCCTCTAACCCTCCATCCTCTAACCCTCCATCCTCTAACCCCCAGCCCTCTGTCCCTTCATCCATCCAGCCCTCCATCCTCTAACCCCCAGCCCCCGTCCCTTCATCCATCCAGCCCTCCATCCTCTAACCCTCCATTCTCCAACCCTCCATCGTCTAACCCACCAGCCCTCTGTCCCTTCATCCATCCATCCCTCCATCCTCTAACCCTCCATCCACCCCTCCATCCTCCATCCTCTAACCCTCCAGCCCTCTGTCTCTTCATCCATCCAGCCCTCCATCCACCCCTCCATCCTCTAACCCTCCGTCCTCTGTCCTTCCAGCCCTCTGTCCCTTTATCCATCCAGCCTCCATCCTCTAACCCTCCAGCCCTCTGTCTCTTCATCCATCCAGCCCTCCATCCACCCCTCCATCCTCTAACCCTCCATCCTCTGTCCTTCCAGCCCTCTGTCCCTTTATCCATCCAGCCTCCATCCTCTAACCCTTCATCCACCCCTCCTCCTCATCCTCTAACCCTCCAGCCCTTCATCCATCCAGCCCTCCATCCTCTACCCCACCAGCTCTCTAACACTCCATCCTCTACCCCTCCAGCCCTCCATCCCTCCATCCTCTAACCCTCCATCCTCTAAACTCCATCCCATTCCTCCATCCTCTAACCCTCCACCCCTCCATCCCTCCATCCTCTAACCCTCCCCTCCATCCTCTAAATTCTCTAACCTCCACCCCTCCATCCCTCCATCCTCCACCCCTAAGCCTCTACCCTCCATCCTCTAACCCTCCATTCACTAACCTTCCACCCCTCCATCCTCTAACCCTCCATCCAACCCTCCACCCCTCCACCCTCTACCCTCCATCATCTAACCCTCCATTCTCTAACCCTTCACCCTCCATCCTCTAACCCTCCATCCTCTAACCCTCCATCCCTCCATCCTCTAACCCTCCATCCTCTAACCCTCCATTCCTCCATCCTCTAACCCTCCATCCCTCCATCCTCTAACCCTCCATTCCTCCATCCTTTAACCCTCCACCCCTCCATCCTCTAACCCTCCATCCCTCCATCCTCTAACCCTCCACCCCTCCATCCTCTAACCCTCCATTCTCTAACCCTCCACCCCTCCATCCTCTAACCCTCCATCCACCCCTCCACCCCTCCATCCTCTAACCCTCCATCCACCCCTCCATCCTCTAACCCTCCATCCTTTAACCCTCCATCCACCCCTCCATCCTCTAACCCTCCATCCTTTAACCCTCCATCCACCCCTCCATCCTCTAACCCTCCATCCTTTAACCCTCCATCCTCTAACCCTCCATCCTCTAACCCTCCATCCACCCCTCCATCCTCTAACCCTCCATCCTCTAACCCTCCATCCTTTAACCCTCCATCCTTTAATCCTCCATCCTTTAACCCTCCATCCTCTAACCCCCAGCCCTCTGTCCCTTCATCCATCCAGCCCTCCATCCTCTAACCCCCAGCCCCCGTCCCTTCATCCATCCAGCCCTCCATCCTCTAACCCTCCATCCTCTAACCCTCCATCCTCTAACCCTCCATCCTCTAACCCCCCAGCCCTCTGTCCCTTCATCCATCCAGCCCTCCATCCTCTAACCCCCAGCCCCCGTCCCTTCATCCATCCAGCCCTCCATCCTCTAACCCTCCATCCTCTAACCCTCCATCGTCTAACCCACCAGCCCTCTGTCCCTTCATCCATCCATCCCTCCATCCTCTAACCCTCCATCCTCCATCCTCTACCCCTCCATCTGTCCCTTCATCCCATGATTAGTCCCACTGGTCTCCTCCCTGGCTGTGGTGGAACAAAGTGTCATTTATCTGTGTGAGGAGAAGAGACCACTCAGCTAGCAGCTCTGTGTTTATGTGTATTGTAAAACTGAATGATGTGTTGTAACTACTGTTGGGCTCCATCTCACGTCCACCCAACACCATATTTACAGGTGGCGTTCAACATGGAACAACATGACTTAGGACCAGTTTTACTGACACAGTACATCACAGATATTAGTTGATACTTAGGGAGTCCTCTGGGTGTGTCAATTAGAGAGTCCTCTGGATGTGTCACTTAGGGAGTCCTCTGGGTGTGTCACTTAGGGAGTCCTCTGGGTGTGTCACTTAGGGAGTCCTCTGGGTGTGTCACTTAGGGAGTCCTCTGGATGTGTCACTGGGTGTGTTAGGGAGTCCTCTGGATGTGTCACTTAGGGAGTCCTCTGGATGTGTCACTTAGGGAGTCCTCTGGATGTGTCACTTAGGGAGTCCTCTGGATGTGTCACTTAGGGAGTCCTCTGGATGTGTCACTTAGGGAGTCCTCTGGATGTGTCACTTAGGGAGTCCTCTGGATGTGTCACTTAGGGAGTCCTCTGGATGTAATAATAATAATAATAATATATGCCATTTAGCAGACATGGTCCCTGACCCTAGACAGACAGGGTTATCCAAAGCAGGTCCTAGACAGACAGGGTTCAGGTCCTTACAGTCATGTGTGCATACAGGATGTGTCACTTAGGGAGTCCTCCACAAACCTTGGAAATGTTGTAAAGTTAGTTTAACACAGTTTAACAACCCTAGTCATCATATAAAAGGAGGAGGAGGCCCCTGGAGGAGAGAGAGAGGTCTGAGGTTAGAGGTCATCATATAAAAGTATACATGAGATCTACATGGTCCCAGTGACCCAGGGTCAGGTCCTAGACAGACAGGGGTCAGGTCCTAGACAGACAGGGGTCAGGTCCTAGACAGACATGGTTCAGGTCCTAGACAGACATGGGTCAGGTCCTAGACAGACAGGGGTCAGGTCCTAGACAGACATGGGTCAGGTCCTAGACAGACAGGGGTCAGGTCCTAGACAGACAGGGGGTCCTAGACAGACAGGGTCCTAGACAGACATGGTTCAGGTCCTAGACAGACATGGGTCAGGTCCTCAGACAGACAGGGGTCAGGTCCTAGACAGACATGGTTCAGGTCCTAGACAGACATGGTTCAGGTCCTAGACAGACATGGTTCAGGTCCTAGACAGACATGGTTCAGGTCCTAGACAGACATGGTTCAGGTCCTAGACAGACAGGGTTCAGGTCCTAGACAGACATGGTTCAGGTCCTAGACAGACATGGTTCAGGTCCTAGACAGACATGGTTCAGGTCCTAGACAGACATGGTTCAGGTCCTAGACAGACATGGTTCAGGTCCTAGACAGACAGGGTTCAGGTCCTAGACAGACAGGGGTCAGGTCCTAGACAGACATGGTTCAGGTCCTAGACAGACATGGTTCAGGTCCTAGACAGACATGGTTCAGGTCCTAGACAGACATGGTTCAGGTCCTAGACAGACATGGTTCAGGTCCTAGACAGACAGGGTTCAGGTCCTAGACAGACAGGGTTCAGGTCCTAGACAGACATGGTTCAGGTCCTAGACAGACATGGTTCAGGTCCTAGACAGACAGACAGACAGGGTTCAGGTCCTAGACAGACAGGGGTCAGGTCCTAGACAGACAGGGTTCAGGTCCTAGACAGACAGGGTTCAGGTCCTAGACAGACATGGTTCAGGTCCTAGACAGACATCAGGGTTCAGGTCCTAGACAGACAGGGTTCAGGTCCTAGACAGACAGGGTCAGGTCCTCAGGTCCTAGACAGACAGGGTTCAGGTCCTAGACAGACAGGGTTCAGGTCCTAGACAGACAGGGTCAGGTCCTAGACAGACAGGGTTCAGGTCCTAGACAGACAGGGTTCAGGTCCTAGACAGACAGGGTTCAGGTCCTAGACAGACAGGGGTCAGGAGACAGACAGGGTTCAGGTCCTAGACAGACAGGGTTCAGGTCCTAGACAGACAGGGTTCAGGTCCTAGAGGGTCAGGTCCAGACAGGGGTCAGGTCCTAGACAGACAGGGGTCAGGTCCTAGACAGACAGGGTTCAGGTCCTAGACAGACAGGGTTCAGGTCCTAGACAGACAGGGTTCAGGTCCTAGACAGACAGGGTTCAGGTCCTAGACAGACAGGGGTCAGGTCCTAGACAGACAGGGTTCAGGTCCTAGACAGACAGGGGTCAGGTCCTAGACAGACAGGGTTCAGGTCCTAGACAGACAGGGTTCAGGTCCTAGACAGACAGGGTTCAGGTCCTAGACAGACAGGGTTCAGGTCCTAGACGGGTTCAGGTCCTAGACAGACAGGGGTCACAGACAGACAGGGTTCAGGTCCTAGACAGACAGGGTTCAGGTCCTAGACAGACAGGGTTCAGGTCCTAGACAGACAGGGTTCAGGTCCTAGACAGACAGGGTTCAGGTCCTAGACAGACAGGGTCAGGTCCTAGACAGACAGGGGTCAGGTCCTAGACAGACATGGTTCAGGTCCTAGACAGACAGGGTTCAGGTCCTAGACAGACAGGGTTCAGGTCCTAGACAGGGTTCAGGTCCTAGACAGACAGGGTTCAGGTCCTAGACAGACAGGGTTCAGGTCCTAGACAGACAGGGTTCAGGTCCTAGACAGACAGGGTTCAGGTCCTAGACAGACAGGGTTCAGGTCCTAGACAGACAGGGTTCAGGTCCTAGACAGACAGGGTCAGGTCCTAGACAGACAGGGGTCAGGTCCTAGACAGACAGGGTTCAGGTCCTAGACAGACAGGTTCAGGTCCTAGACAGACAGGGTTCAGGTTCAGGTTCAGGTCCTAGACAGACAGGGTTCAGGTCCTAGACAGACAGGGTCAGGTCCTAGACAGACAGGGTTCAGGTCCTAGACAGACAGGGTTCAGGTCCTAGACAGACAGGGTTCAGGTCCTAGACAGACATGGTTCAGGTCCTAGACAGACAGGGTTCAGGTCCTAGACAGACAGGGTTCAGGTCCTAGACAGACAGGGTTCAGGTCCTAGACAGACAGGGTTCAGGTCCTAGACAGACAGGGTTCAGGTCCTAGACAGACAGGGTTCAGGTCCTAGACAGACAGGGTTCAGGTCCTAGACAGACATGGTTCAGGTCCTAGACAGACAGGGTTCAGGTCCTAGACAGACAGGGTCATGGTCCTAGACAGACAGGGTTCAGGTCCTAGACAGACAGGGGTTCATGGTCAGGTCCTAGACAGACAGGGTTCAGGTCCTAGACAGACATGGTTCAGGTCCTAGACAGACAGGGACAGGGTTCAGGTCCTAGACAGACATGGACAGACAGGGGTCAGGTCCTAGACAGACAGGGTCAGGTCCTAGACAGACAGGGTCAGGTCCTAGACAGACAGGGGTCAGGTCCTAGACAGACATGGTTCAGGTCCTAGACAGACAGGGTTCAGGTCCTAGACAGACAGGGTTCACAGACATGGTTCAGGTCCTAGACAGACAGGGTTCAGGTCCTAGACAGACATGGTTCAGGTCCTAGACAGACATGGGTCAGGTCCTAGACAGACATGGTTCTGGTCCTAGACAGACAGGGTTCAGGTCCTAGACAGACAGGGTCAGGTCCTAGACAGACAGGGTTCAGGTCCTAGACAGACAGGGTTCAGGTCCTAGACAGACAGGTTCAGGTCCTAGACAGACAGGGTTCAGGTCCTAGACAGACAGGGTTCAGGTCCTAGACAGACATGGTTCAGGTCCTAGACAGACAGGGTTCAGGTCCTAGACAGACATGGTTCAGGTCCTAGACAGACATGGGTCAGGTCCTAGACAGACATGGTTCTGGTCCTAGACAGACAGGGTTCAGGTCCTAGACAGACAGGGTCAGGTCCTAGACAGACAGGGTTCAGGTCCTAGACAGACAGGGTTCAGGTCCTAGACAGACAGGTTCAGGTCCTAGACAGACAGGGTTCAGGTCCTAGACAGACAGGGTTCAGGTCCTAGACAGACAGGGTAGACAGGTCATGGTTCAGGTCCTAGACAGACAGGGTTCAGGTCCTAGGGACAGACATGGTTCAGGTCCTAGACAGACATGGTTCAGGTCCTAGACAGACATGGTTCAGGTCCTAGACAGACATGGTTCAGGTCCTAGACAGACAGGGTTCAGGTCCTAGACAGACAGGGTTCAGACATGGTTCAGGTCCTAGACAGACAGGGTTCAGGTCCTAGACAGACAGGGTTCAGGTCCTAGACAGACAGGGTTCAGGTCCTAGACAGACATGGTTCAGGTCCTAGACAGACAGGGTTCAGGTCCTAGACAGACAGGGTTCAGGTCCTAGACAGACAGGGTTCAGGTCCTAGACAGACAGGTTCAGGTCCTAGACAGACAGGGTTCAGGTCCTAGACAGACAGGGTTCAGGTCCTAGACAGACAGGGTTCAGGTCCTAGACAGACAGGGTTCAGGTCCTAGACAGACAGGGTTCAGGTCCTAGACAGACAGGGTTCAGGTCCTAGACAGACATGGTTCAGGTCCTAGACAGACAGGGTCAGGTCCTAGACAGACAGGGTTCAGGTCCTAGACAGACAGAGGTCCTAGACAGACATGGTTCAGGTCCTAGACAGACATGGTTCAGGTCCTAGACAGACATGGTTCAGGTCCTAGACAGACATGGTTCAGGTCCTAGACAGACAGGGTTCAGGTCCTAGACAGACAGGGTTCAGGGTCCTAGACAGACAGGGTTCAGGTCCTAGACAGACAGGGTTCAGGTCCTAGACAGACAGGGTTCAGGTCCTAGACAGACAGGGTTCAGGTCCTAGACAGACAGGGTTCAGGTCCTAGACAGACAGGGTTCAGGTCCTAGACAGACAGGGTTCAGGTCCTAGACAGACAGGTTCAGGTCCTAGACAGACAGGGTTCAGGTCCTAGACAGACATGGTTCAGGTCCTAGACAGACAGGGTTCAGGTCCTAGACAGACAGGGTTCAGGTCCTAGACAGACAGGGTTCAGGTCCTAGACAGACATGGTTCAGGTCAGGTCCTAGACAGACAGGGTTCAGGTCCTAGACAGACAGGGTTCAGGTCCTAGACAGACATGGTTCAGGTCCTAGACAGACAGGGTTCAGGTCCTAGACAGACATGGTTCAGGTCCTAGACAGACAGGGTTCAGGTCCTAGACAGACATGGTTCAGGTCCTAGACAGACAGGGTTCAGGTCCTAGACAGACATGGTTCAGGTCCTAGACAGACAGGGTTCAGGTCCTAGACAGACAGGGTCAGGTCCTAGACAGACAGGGTCAGGTCCTAGACAGACAGGGTTCAGGTCCTAGACAGACATGGTTCAGGTCCTAGACAGACAGGGTTCAGGTCCTAGACAGACAGGGTTCAGGTCCTAGACAGACATGGTTCAGGTCCTAGACAGACAGGGTTCAGGTCCTAGACAGACATGGTTCAGGTCCTAGACAGACAGGGTTCAGGTCCTAGACAGACATGGTCCTAGACAGACAGGGTTCAGGTCCTAGACAGACAGGGTTCAGGTCCTAGACAGACAGGGTTCAGGGTTCAGGTCCTAGACAGACATGGTTCAGGTCCTAGACAGACATGGTTCAGGTCCTAGACAGACATGGTTCAGGTCCTAGACAGACATGGTTCAGGTCCTAGACAGACATGGTTCAGGTCCTAGACAGACATGGTTAGACAGACAGGTCCTAGACAGACATGGTTCTGGTCCTAGACAGACATGGTTCAGGTCCTAGACAGACAGGGTTCAGGTCCTAGACAGACATGGTTCAGGTCCTAGACAGACATGGTTCAGGTCCTAGACAGACAGGGTCAGGTCCTAGACAGACATGGTTCAGGTCCTAGACAGACAGGGTTCAGGTCCTAGACAGACAGGGTTCAGGTCCAGACAGACATGGTTCAGGTCCTAGACAGACATGGTTCAGGTCCTAGACAGACATGGTTCAGGTCCTAGACAGACATGGTTCAGGTCCTAGACAGACATGGTTCAGGTCCTAGACAGACATGGTTCAGGTCCTAGACAGACATGGTTCAGGTCCTAGACAGACAGGGTTCAGGTCCTAGACAGACATGGTTCAGGTCCTAGACAGACATGGTTCAGGTCCTAGACAGACATGGTTCAGGTCCTAGACAGACAGGGTTCAGGTCCTAGACAGACATGGTTCAGGTCCTAGACAGACAGGGTTCAGGTCCTAGACAGACATGGTTCAGGTCCTAGACAGACATGGTTCAGGTCCTAGACAGACATGGTTCAGGTCCTAGACAGACATGGTTCAGGTCCTAGACAGACATGGTTCAGGTCCTAGACAGACAGGGTTCAGGTCCTAGACAGACAGGGTTCAGGTCCTAGACAGACATGGTTCAGGTCCTAGACAGACAGGGTTCAGGTCCTAGACAGACATGGTTCAGGTCCTAGACAGACATGGTTCAGGTCCTAGACAGACAGGGTTCAGGTCCTAGACAGACAGGGTTCAGGTCCTAGACAGACAGGGTTCAGGTCCTAGACAGACAGGGTTCAGGTCCTAGACAGACAGGGTTCAGGTCCTAGACAGACAGACAGGGTTCAGGTCCTAGACAGACAGGGTTCAGGTCCTAGACAGACATGGTTCAGGTCCTAGACAGACATGGTTCAGGTCCTAGACAGACATGGTTCAGGTCCTAGACAGACATGGTTCAGGTCCTAGACAGACATGGTTCTGGTCCTAGACAGACATGGTTCAGGTCCTAGACAGACATGGTTCAGGTCCTAGACAGACATGGTTCTGGTCCTAGACAGACATGGTTCAGGTCCTAGACAGACAGGGTTCAGGTCCTAGACAGACAGACATGGTTCAGGTCCTAGACAGACAGACATGGTTCAGGTCCTAGACAGACAGGGTTCAGGTCCTAGACAGTTCAGGTCCTGAGACAGACAGGGGTTCAGGTCCTAGACAGACAGGGTTCAGGTCCTAGACAGACAGGGTTCAGGTCCTAGACAGACATGGTTCAGGTCCTAGACAGACATGGTTCAGGTCCTAGACAGACATGGTTCAGGTCCTAGACAGACATGGTTCAGGTCCTAGACAGACATGGTTCAGGTCCTAGACAGACAGGGTTCAGGTCCTAGACAGACATGGTTCAGGTCCTAGACAGACATGGTTCAGGTCCTAGACAGACATGGTTCAGGTCCTAGACAGACATGGTTCAGGTCCTAGACAGACATGGTTCAGGTCCTAGACAGACAGGGTTCAGGTCCTAGACAGACAGGGTTTCATGGTCCTAGACAGACAGGGTTCAGGTCCTAGACAGACAGGGTTCAGGTCCTAGACAGACATGGTTCAGGTCCTAGACAGACATGGTTCAGGTCCTAGACAGACATGGTTCAGGTCCTAGACAGACATGGTTCAGGTCCTAGACAGACAGGGTTCAGGTCCTAGACAGACATGGTTCAGGTCCTAGACAGACATGGTTCAGGTCCTAGACAGACATGGTTCAGGTCCTAGACAGACAGGGTTCAGGTCCTAGACAGACATGGTTCAGGTCCTAGACAGACAGGGTTCAGGTCCTAGACAGACATGGTTCAGGTCCTAGACAGACATGGTTCAGGTCCTAGACAGACATGGTTCAGGTCCTAGACAGACATGGTTCAGGTCCTAGACAGACATGGTTCAGGTCCTAGACAGACAGGGTTCAGGTCCTAGACAGACAGGGTTCAGGTCCTAGACAGACAGGGTTCAGGTCCTAGACAGACAGGGTTCAGGTCCTAGACAGACATGGTTCAGGTCCTAGACAGACATGGTTCAGGTCCTAGACAGACAGGGTTCAGGTCCTAGACAGACAGGGTTCAGGTCCTAGACAGACAGGGTTCAGGTCCTAGACAGACAGGGTTCAGGTCCTAGACAGACAGGGTTCAGGTCCTAGACAGACAGGGTTCAGGTCCTAGACAGACAGACAGGGTTCAGGTCCTAGACAGACAGGGTTCAGGTCCTAGACAGACAGGGTTCAGGTCCTAGACAGACAGGGTTCAGGTCCTAGACAGACAGGGTTCAGGTCCTAGACAGACAGGGTTCAGGTCCTAGACAGACAGGGTTCAGGTCCTAGACAGACAGGGTTCAGGTCCTAGACAGACAGGGTTCAGGTCCTAGACAGACAGGGTTCAGGTCCTAGACAGACAGGGTTCAGGTCCTAGACAGACAGGGTTCAGGTCCTGAGACAGACAGGGTCAGCCACAATACATGGTCCCAGTGACTCTAGACAGACAGGGTTCATGTCCTAGACAGACAGGGTTCAGGTCCTAGACAGACAGGGTTCAGATCCAAGACATGGTCCCAGTGACCCTAGACAGACATGGTTCAGGTCCTAGACAGACAGGGTTCATGTCCTAGACAGACAGGGTTCAGGTCCTAGACAGACATGGTTCAGGTCCTAGACAGACAGGGTTCAGATCCAATACATGGTCCCAGTGTTCCCTAGACAGACAGGGTTCAGATCCTAGACAGACAGGGTTCAGATCCAATACATGGTCCCAGTGACCCTAGACAGACATGGTTCAGGTCCTCAGAGACAGACAGGGTTCAGGTCCTAGACAGACAGGGTTCAGGTCCTAGACAGACAGGGTTCTGGTCCTAGACAGACAGGGTTCTGGTCCTAGACAGACAGGGTTCAGGTCCTAGACAGACAGGGTTCAGGTCTGTCCTCTGGGTGTTTCACTTCTGGTCCTAGACAGACAGGGTTCATGTCCTAGACAGACAGGGTTCAGGTCCTAGTGACAGACAGGGTCAGGTCCTAGACAGACAGGGTTCAGATCCAATACATGGTCCCAGTGACTCTAGACAGACAGGGTCAGGTCCTAGACAGACAGACAGACAGGGTTCAGGTCCTAGACAGACAGGGTTCAGATCCAATACATGGTCCCAGTGACCCTAGACAGACAGGGTTCAGGTCCTAGACAGACAGGGTTCAGATCCAGACAGACATGGTCCCAGTAACATGGTTCATAGACAGACAGGGTTCAGATCCAACAGACATGGTCCCAGTGACCCTAGACAGACAGGGTTCAGGTCCTAGACAGACAGGGTTCAGGTCCTAGACAGACAGGGTCAGCCACAATACATGGTCCCAGTGACTCTAGACAGACAGGGTTCAGGTCCTAGACAGACAGGGTTCAGGTCCTAGACAGACAGGGTTCAGATCCAATACATGGTCCCAGTGACCCTAGACAGACAGGGTTCAGGTCCTAGACAGACAGGGTTCAGATCCAATACATGGTCCCAGTAACCATAGACAGACAGGGTTCAGATCCAATACATGGTCCCAGTGACCCTAGACAGACAGGGTTCAGGTCCTAGACAGACAGGGTTCCCAGATCCACAGACATGGTCCCAGTGATCCTAGACAGACAGGGTTCAGATCCAAGTCCTAGACAGACTTACAGTGTTTAGTCCTAGGCAGAGTTTAATCCCAACATGAGAGTTATAAGACATGCTCTATGGACCCCTCCATTACTCTTCCCATTTATCTAATAACATCTGTTATAGGTGCCAAGGCCTTTTCCAATAGGTGGGAGACAGAGGGGAGGGAGAAAGGAAGACAGAGGAAGAGGGAGGAATGGAGACAGAGACTAGAGCAGGGTTCATAGAAAGACAGGGTTAGTGCTCTGGGTGTTTCACTCCTTCCTCCTAACCTGACAGATAATAAATCAGTCAGTCAGACAGGGTCAGGTCAGAGAGGGTTCAGATCCAATACGGTCAGAGAGGGTTCAGATCCAATACATGGTCCCAGTCAGAGACAGTCAGGTCACTGTGAAAGTCCCAGTCAGTCAGAAACAGTTAGAGAATGTTTAGTCCTCAGTAAATGTTTACTTTATTAGATCCATCTGTTTTTGCACAATCATGTGACATCAAGGAAAACATGACTGATTGTTCTGGACCTTCCTCTAACAATAATAAATCAGTCAGTCAGACAGTTGTCAGAGATCGGTCAGAGACAGTCGGTTCTGGACAGTCGGTCACTGTGACAGTCAAAACATGTGTAAATGTTTGTAGATCATGTGTTTTGACAATCATGTGACATCCAAAACATGTGATTGTTCTGGACCGTCAGACATCAAAACATGTGATTGTTCTGGACCGTCTAGACATCAAAACATGTGATTGTTCTGGACCGTCTGGCATCAAAACTTGTGATTGACATCAGACAAAACATGTGATTGTTCTGGACCGTCTGGCATCAAAACTTGTGATTGTTCTGGACCGTCAGACATCAAAACATGTGATTGTTCTGGACCGTCTGGCATCAAATTAAAAGAGACCAGCTTGATGTCAAAGCATTAAATAAAGGTTTAAGGCATCCCACATGATTGCTCAAAAAACAACAAAATGTGTTTTCGTTTGAATCTCTGAAGGCAAACTTTATTGTTCACTTTTTGTCTGAAAGAGTGAACAGCCTCTTACAATGATGAGGTGTGTGTGGTCCAGTGTGTAACCCTGCAGTTTTGAGAGAGAAGTCAGCAAGTCTCTCTCTCTCTCTCTCTCTCTCTCTCTCTCTCTCTCTCTCTCTCTCTCTCTCTCTCTCTCTCTCTCTCTCTCTCTCTCTCTCTCTCTCTCTCTCTCTCTCTCTCTCTCTCTCTCTCTCTCTCTCTCTCTCTCTCTCTCTCTCTCTCTCTCTCTCTCCTCTCTCTCTCTCTCTCTCTCTCTCTCTCTCTCTCTCTCTCTCTCTCTCTCTCCTTCTCTCTCTCTCTCTCTCTCTCTCTCTCTCCCTCTCTCTCTCTCTCTCTCTCTCTCTCTCTCTCCCCTTCTCTCTCTCCTTCTCTCTCTCCTCTCTATCTCTCTTCTCTCTCATAGAGCAGGTGCTCCCCTCTTTTCATGACCTGACTTTCATCTCTGAATGAGTTGTTGTACGTCCTTACAGGACTGGATCGATAGGCATCAGCATTTCTGAAAACCCTTTCAGCTAGTTGGACAAATTCAGTCTTCAGCTATTCCACTTTTGTTTATTTTTGTGAAAAGCCTAAAGATGATTTATCACCTAATGGTCTATTTAAGTCTTGACAAGGGAGTAATTCAGTCACCATCACCTTATGGTATAATTAACATACTGTAATTCATTCTCCTACCTATTGAGTGTAGTAACTCACCCTGTTGAATTGCATTTTCATCTCTTATCCACCTGTATCCAGTCCTATTGGCTACCACGTCTTCATCTACAGTAAATCCAACCCTAAGGACTCTTATGGAGTTGTATTGCATTGAAACGCAATTGTCATCTAATAGGCCATTGTCCTGTATTCCACTATGTCCTCTAGTCTGCTTTTTATTTAGGTAGAGCATACCTTGTGTGTGTACCAAATGACTCTCTATTCCTTTATCGTGGTAGGTTAGCATTTTTAGTCATGAATGTTGTTCTGGAGGCAGCTCTGCAGAGTGGTCACTAGCTGGCACAGCCACAAAGTCAGCAAATCTGATTTTAAACCACATTTAACCCTAACCTTAACCAGACTGCTGACCCTAACATGTTGACTAGACCGGCCGTTTGTGTCCGAGTCGCGCGCATGTTGATTCTGTCCATCCACACCAGACGCGATCAGGACACGCAGGTTGAAATATCAAAACAAACTCTGAACCAACTATATTCATTTGGGGACAGGTCGAAACACATGAAACATTAATGGCAATTTAGCTAGCTAGCTTGTTGTAGTAGCTATTTTTTCCTGGGATATAAACATTGGGACTTTATATGGAGGTTAGCACTATCCCCCCTCCTACAGTACACTATCCCCACTCCTGCAGTACACTATCAACATGTGTAGACCTCACAGTGAAATGCTGAATACAACAGGTGTAGTAGACCTCACAGTGAAATGCTGAATACAACAGGTGTAGTAGACCTCACAGTGAAATGCTGAATACAACAGGTGTAGTAGACCTCACAGTGAAATGCTGAATACAACAGGTGTAGTAGACCTCACAGTGAAATGCTGAATACAACAGGTGTAGTAGACCTCACAGTGAAATGCTGAATACAACAGGTGTAGTAGACCTCACAGTGAAATGCTGAATACAACAGGTGTAGTAGACCTTACAGTGAAATGCTGAATACAACAGGTGTAGTAGACCTCACAGTGAAATGCTGAATACAACAGGTGTAGTAGACCTCACAGTGAAATGCTGAATACAACAGGTGTAGTAGACCTCACAGTGAAATGCTGAATAGTGTAGTAGACCTCACAGTGAAATGCTGAATACAACAGGTGTAGTAGACCTTACAGTGAAATGCTGAATACAACAGGTGTAGTAGACCTCACAGTGAAATGCTGAATACAACAGGTGTAGTAGACCTGACAGTGAAATGCTGAATACAACAGGTGTAGTAGACCTCACAGTGAAATGCTGAATACAACATGTGTTGACCTGACAGTGAAATGCTGAATACAACAGGTGTAGTAGACCTTACAATGAAATGCCTACTTACGAGAACCTAACCGACAGTTTCAAAAAATATGGATAACATGTATTTTTAACCTCACGCTTGATGTCCAGGAAATCCCCAAGTTATGGAAATCTGCTTGTGTACTGCCTCTCCTGAAAGGTGGAGATCCTTCACTACTTGACAACTACCGACCCATATCAACATTGTCTGTACTGTCACAGGTACTGGAGTCCTTAGTTAGTAGGCAGCTAAAGACCTACTTCCAAGATAACAACATCTTAAATGGAATGCAATCCGGTTTTAGGTCTGGCCACAGCACTGTTTCAGCAACATTGAAGGTTTTTAATGACATCCACTGTGCTCTTGATAAGAAGCTACATTGTGTGGTGTGTGTCTTTATTGATTTGTCGAAGGCTTTTGACACCGTGGACCACGCTGTGTTAGTGCAAAGGTTCAAATGTTGTGGAATTACAGGTCATGATCTAGATTGGATTATAAATGATCTATCAAATCGTACACAATGTGTAATGGCGGATGGTTGTAAATCTGAGTCCATAGAGGAGTGCTCAGGTGTTCCGCAAGGATATATATATAAATAAAAGAAAATAAGAATAAGAGACAAAAGTAACAATTAATTAAAGAGCACCAGTAAAAAATAACAGTATATACAGGGGTGGGGGGATGTGCCGGTACAGTCAATGTGTGGGGGCACCGGTTAGTTGAAGTAGTATGTACATGTAGGTAGTTATTAAAGTGACTATGCATAGATGATAACAGAGAGTGGCATTGGAGTGGAGAGGAGAGGGGGGCAATGTGAATAGTCTGGGGAGCCATTTGACTAGATGTTCAGGGGTTAGAAGCCTCTTGGATCTAGATTCGGCTCTCCGGTACCACTTGCCGTGTGGTAGCAGAGAGAACAGTCTATGACTAGGGTGGCTGGAGTCTTTGACAATTTTTAGGGCCATCCTCTGACACTGCTTGGTATAGAGGTCCTGGATGGCAGGAAGCTTGGCCCCAGTGATGTACTGAGCCGTTCGCACTACCCTCTGTAGTGCCTTGCGGTCGGTGGCCGAGCAGTTGCCATATCAACCAGTGATGCAACCAGTCAGGATGCTCTCGATGGTGCAGCTGTAGAACCTTTTTAGGATCTGAGGACCCATGGCAAATCTTTTCAGCTTCCTGAGGGGGAATAGGTTTTGTCATTCCCTCTTCACGACTGTCTTGGTGTGTTTGGACCATGTTAGTTTGTTGGTGATGTGGACACCAAGGAACTTGAAGCTCTCAACCTGCTCCACTGCTGCCCCGTCGATGAGAATGGGGGCGTGCTCGGTACTCTTTTTCCTGTAGTCCACAATCATCTCCTTTGTCTTCATCACGCTGAGGGATAGGTTGTTATTCTTGCACCACCCAGCCAGGTCTCTGACCTCCTCCCTATAGGCTGTCCCATCATGTTTGGTGATCAGGCCTACCACTGTTGTGTAATCGGCAAATTTAATGATGTGTTGGAGTCGTGCCTGGCCGTGCCGTCATGAGTAAACAGGGAGTACAGGATGGGACTGAGCACACACCCCTGAGGGGCCCCTGTGTTGAGGATCAATGCGGTGGATGTGTTGTTACCTACCCTTACCACTTGGGGGCGGCCTATCAGGAAGTCCAGTATCCAGTTGCAGAGGGAGGTGTTTAGTCTCAGGTTCCTTAGCTTATTGATGAGTTTTGAGGGCACTATGACTACAGCTCAACGTTCAACACCAATGAATAGCATTCTCACATAGGTGTTCCTTTTGTCCAGGTGGTAAAGGGCAGTGTGGAGTGCAACAGAGACTGCATCATCTGTGGATCTGTTGGGGCGGTATGCAAATTGGAGTGGGTCTAGGGTTACTGTGATGAGAGTCATGACCAGCCTTTCAAAGCACTTCATGGCTACAGACGAGAGTGCTACGGGTTGGTAGTCATTTAGGTAGGTTACCTTGGTGTTCTTGTGCACAAGCATTATGGTGGTCTGCTTGAAACATGTTGGTTTTACAGACTTGGACAGGGAGAGGTTGAAAATGTCAGTGAAGACACTTGCTAGTTGGTCAGGTCATGCTTTGACACTTTCACACGTCCTGGTAATCCGTCTGGCCCTGCGGCCTTGTGACTGTTGCCCTGTCTAAAGGTCTTACTCACATCAGCTGCGGAGAGCGTGATCACAGTCTTCCGGTACAGCTGGTGCTTTCATGCATGTTTCAGTGTTATTTGCCTAAAAGCATAGAAGTGCTTTAGCTCATCTAGTAGCTCTGGCATTTAGCTCCGTGCCGATGCTGCCTATAATCAATGGTTTCTGGTTGGAGTATGTACTTACGGTCACGGTGGGGACGACGTCATCGATGCACTTATTGATGAAGCCAGTGACTGACGTGGTGTATTCCTCAATGCCATTGGAAGAATCCCAGAACATATTCCAGTCTGTGCTAGCAAAACAGTCCTGTAGCTTAGCATCGGCTTCATCTGACCACTTTTTTATTGACTGAGTCACTGATGCTTCCTGCTTTAACTTTTGCTTGTAAGCAGGAATTAAGAGGATAGAATTATGGTCAGATTTGCCAAATGGAGGGAGAGGGAGAGCTTTGTATGCATCTCTGTGTGCGGAGTAAAGGTGGTCCAGAGTTATTTTCCTTCTGGTTGCACATTTCAAATGCTGATAGAAATGAGGTCAAACTGATTTAAGTTTCCCTGCATTAAAGTCCCCGGCCACTAGGAGCGCCGGTGAGCTTTTTATTGTTTGCTTATGGCATAATACAGCTCATTCAGGGCTCTGACTGTGGTGACATGTAAACAGCTACGAAGAATTTAGATGAAAACTCTCTAGGTAGGTAATGTGGTCTACAGCTTATCATGAGAAACTCTACCTCAGGCGAACAATAGTTCGAGACTTTGTGCACCAGCTGTTGTTTACGAAAATACGAAAGTCCGCCGCCCCTTGTCTTACCAGACACCGCTGTTCTATCCTGCCGGTGCAGCGTATAACCAGCCAGCTGAATGTTGATGTTGTCGTCGTTCAGCCGCGACTCCGTGAAGCATAAGATGTTGCAGTTTTTAATGTCCCGTTGGTAGTTTAATCTTCCTAATAACTCATCCAATTTATTGTCCAAAGATTGCATGTTTGCGAGCAAAATTGAGGGGAGTGGGGGTTTATTTGATCGCCTCCTACTCCTCAGAAGGCAGCCTGCCCTCCGGCCTCTCTTTCCCTGCCTCCTCTTCACGCAGATCACTGGGCTCTGGGCCTGTTCCCGAGGGAGCCGCATATCCTCCGCCTCGGGCTCATCAGAGTTGTGAAAGAAGAAAAAGGATTCTGCTAGTCCATGGTGAGTAATCGCAATCCTGTGTAGAAGTTATTTTTGGTCGTAAAGATTATACCAGGTTATGTATCAATGAGATAATCATCATAACCATCATAAAGATTATACCAGGTTATGTATCAATGAGATCATTTAGATGAGAGGTGTGATAGTGGGGGTGATGTCAGGTCTATTAAAGGAAATCAGGCACTTAATAAGCATCATGGAAAGATTTGGGTTACAGGAATGATAGAGGTGTCTTATCTACGGAAGAACTTATAAGCACACTTCAGGCAGAAAGAGAAATTATAATATTTCCTATGAATATGGATGTATGTATTCCAAAGGACACCCTATTCCCTATATAGTGCACTACTTTTGACCCAGAGACCGTAAAGAAAAGGGTACCATCTGGTACGCAATGATGATGGGTTAACTGTTTATCCACAGAAAACAGCAATAAAGTAAAGCAATAACACATGTGTTTTTCCAGCAGCTGACTATGATTAATAATGTCAGAAGCCGCACTGAAGTCTATCAAAACAGCCCCCACCATCTTTTTATCATCGATTTCTCTCAGCCAATCATCAGTCATTTGTGTAAGTGCTGTGCTTGTTGAATGTCCTTCCCTATAAGCGTGCTGAAAGCCTGTTGTCAATTTGTTTGCTGTAAAATAGCTGTAAAATAGCATTGTATCTGGTCAAACATAATTTAAAAAAGTTTACTAAGCTATTTTTGTCTAGAAGTTTACTACGGGTTGGTGACAGGCTCTGATTGGTCGGCTATTTGAGCCAGTAAAGGGGACATTACTATTCTTATGTAGCATAATGACTTTAGCTTCCCTCCAGGCCGTAGGGCACACACTCTCTAGTAGGCTTAAATATTGTCCTCTATTATCCTCAGACCCCGGTGGCTTGTCATTATTGATAGACAACAATCACTATTTACCTCTTCCACGCTCACTTAATGGGATTCAAAATTACAATGCTTGTCTTTCATAATTTGGTCAGATGTACCTAAATGTCTAGTGTCAGCATTTGTTGCTGGCATTTCATGCCTAAGTTTACTAATCTTGCCAATGAAAAATCATTGAAGTAGTTGGCAATATCAGTGGGTTTTGTGATGAATGAGCCATCTGATTCAATTAATGATCGGGCAGAGTTTGCCTTTTTGCCCAAAATGTAATTTAGGGTGCTCCAAAGCTTTTTACAATCATTCTTTATATAATTTATCTTTATTACATAGTACACTTTATTCATTCTTCTTGTTCAGTTTATTCAGTTTATGATTTCTCAATTTGCAGTACGTTTGCCAATCGGTTGTGCTGCCAGACTTATTTGCCATACCTTTTGCCTCATCCCTCTCAACCATAACATTTTTTAATTCATCATCAATCCAAGGGGATTTAACTGTTTTTTACAGTCATTTTCTTAATGGGGTGCATGCTTATTAGTAACTGGAATAAGCAATTTCAGAAACCATGTATCGCTACCACTATATCATCAAAGGTATTCAGAGATAGTCATAATATGAATGTCATCAGTTACAAGCAAGTTATTTGCTTTATGGACCTTGTTTCTCAGGCTACATATGTTAATATGATCTATTTGTAGCACTTTTCTGGGACGCTTGATTCTTTTCATTGCTTTACTGACGAAGCTTAGCAGAAGTAGACATGCTAATGTTATTTATGTTAGTACAGGTTTGAGCTGCACACAGTGGACTTCCTACTAGGGGACAACACCTCAGTGCTAACAGTAACTCGGGTTCATAGGCACATGATTACTGCATACAACAGCTGTAGGATCAGCTGAGGCATTCAGGGTAGTTAGAGGGACATAAATTAGGTTACTTACATTGTATGTTCCAACACCCCTGGGATAATGTACATTTGCTGAAGCATTATGACAACTCAGCGACACAATGGTGGGGATTAACTGAACTGGGCTTTGGGTCATTGATAAGTCATTGTCTCAACGCAGCCTTATAGTGCTGTGAAAGGATCCAGGAACCCAGATGATTTGTGTGGATCCCATCCTCCTTATAGTGCTGTGAAAGGATCCAGGAACCCAGATGATTTGTGTGGATCCCATCCTCCTTATAGTGCTGTGAAAGGATCCAGGAACCCAGATGATTTGTGTGGATCCCATCCTCCTTATAGTGCTGTGAAAGGATCCAGGAACACAGATGATTTGTTTTCAGAAGGTATCAAAGATGTCAATACATTTTACCCCCACAGACCTGTAGTAGTCTGGTAGCCAGTTATGGAGGACTAAAATTCTGCTGAAACGTTCATTGCCACAATTTAGGGAGGGCTGTTACGGTTCTCTTGGTGTGAAGGAGAGTCGGACCAAAATGCAGTGTGTAGATTGCGATCCATGTTTTAATAAACAAATGTAACACGAATCTAAATACAAACACTACAAAAAACAATAACGAAAACCGAAACAGCCTATACTTGTGTACACTAACACATAGACAGGAATAAGGACAATCACCCACGACAAACTCAAAGAATATGGCTGCCTAAATATGGTTCCCAATCAGAGACAACGATAAACACCTGCCTCTGATTGAGAACCACTCCAGACAGCCATAGACTGTGCTAGATCACCCCAATAGCTACAATCCCAATATATACACACCACATACAAAAACCCATGCCACACCCTGGCCTGACCCAATACATGAAGATAAACACAAAATACTTCGACCAGGGCGTGACAAGGGCAGAGGGACAGATATTATGAGGCGTTTCTTTGGTGTCAAGCAGAGACCCAATCAGTTCTTTAAAGTCCATCTTCAGCTCTTCTGAGCTGCCCTTCACAATGTCATTGAATCCCACATGAACTATGATTTACTCAATTTCCTGATGCTGGTTGAAAGTGTTTGGGAGCAGCTTATTGATGCTCTGTACTCGTGCTCCTGGGTAGCACAGATTCATACCACCCCTCTGTCTTTCCCTCTCCCTCTCGCCCTCTCGCCCTCTCTCTGCCTCTCTTCATCTCTCCATCTTTCCCTCTCCCTCTCGTCCTCTCTCTGCCTCGTCATCTCTCCATCTTTCCCTCTCCCTCTCGCCCTCTCGCCCTCTCTCTGCCTCTCTTCATCTCTCCATCTTTCCCTCTCCCTCTCGCCCTCTCTCTGCCTCTTCATCTCTCCATCTTTCCCTCTCCCTCTCGTCCTCTCTCTGCCTCTTCATCTCTCCATCTTTCCCTCTCCCTCTCGCCCTCTCTCTGCCTCTCTTCATCTCTCCATCTTTCCCTCTCCCTCTCGTCCTCTCTCTGCCTCTCTTCATCTCTCCATCTTTCCCTCTCCCTCTCGCCCTCTCTCTGCCTCTTCATCTCTCCATCTTTCCCTCTCCCTCTCGCCCTCTCTCTGCCTCTTCATCTCTCCATCTTTCCCTCTCCCTCTCGCCCTCTCTCTGCCTCTTCATCTCTCCATCTTTCCCTCTCCCTCTCGCCCTCTCTCTGCCTCTCTTCATCTCTCCATCTTTCCCTCTCCCTCTCATCCTCTCTCTGCCTCTTCATCTCTCCATCTTTCCCTCTCCCTCTCGTCCTCTCTCTGCCTCTTCATCTCTCCATCTTTCCCTCTCCCTCTCGCCCTCTCTCTGCCTCTCTTCATCTCTCCATCTTTCCATCTCCCTCTCGCCCTCTCTCTGCCTCTCCTCATCTCTCCATCTTTCCCTCTCCCTCTTGTCCTCTCTCTGCCTCTTCATCTCTCCATCTTTCCCTCTTCCCTCTCTTTCCCTCTCGCCCTCTCTCTGCCTCTCTTCATCTCTCCATCTTTCCCTCTCCCTCTCGCCCTCTCTCTGCCTCTTCATCTCTCCATCTTTCCCTCTCCCTCTCGTCCTCTCTCTGCCTCTTCATCTCTCCATCTTTCCCTCTCCCTCTCGTCCTCTCTCTGCCTCTCTTCATCTCTCCATCTTTCCCTCTCCCTCTCGTCCTCTCTCTGCCTCTCTTCATCTCTCCATCTTTCCCTCTCCCTCTCGCCCTCTCTCTGCCTCTTCATCTCTCCATCTTTCCCTCTCCCTCTCGTCCTCTCTCTGCCTCTTCATCTCTCCATCTTTCCCTCTCCCTCTCGCCCTCTCTCTGCCTCTCTTCATCTCTCCATCTTTCCCTCTCCCTCTCGTCCTCTCTCTGCCTCTCTTCATCTCTCCATCTTTCCCTCTCCCTCTCGCCCTCTCTCTGCCTCTTCATCTCTCCATCTTTCCCTCTCCCTCTCGTCCTCTCTCTGCCTCTTCATCTCTCCATCTTTCCCTCTCCCTCTCGCCCTCTCTCTGCCTCTCTTCATCTCTCCATCTTTCCCTCTCCCTCTCGCCCTCTCGCCCTCTCTCTGCCTCTCTTCATCTCTCCATCTTTCCCTCTCCCTCTCGCCCTCTCTCTGCCTATCTTCATCTCTCCATCTTTCCCTCTCGCCCTCTCTCTGCCTCTTCATCTCTCCATCTTTCCCTCTCCCTCTCGCCCTCTCTCTGCCTCTTCATCTCTCCATCTTTCCCTCTCCCTCTCGCCCTCTCTCTGCCTCTTCATCTCTCCATCTTTCCCTCTCCCTCTCGCCCTCTCTCTGCCTCTTCATCTCTCCATCTTTCCCTCTCCCTCTCGCCCTCTCTCTGCCTCTTCATCTCTCCATCTTTCCCTCTCCCTCTCGCCCTCTCTCTGTCTCTCTTCATCTCTCCATCTTTCCCTCTCCCTCTCGCCCTCTCTCTGTCTCTCTTCATCTCTCCATCTTTCCCTCTCCCTCTCGTCCTCTCTCTGCATCTCTCCATCTTTCCCTCTTTCTCTCTCCACCTCTCTTCCTCTTTTTGTCTTTGTCTTTTTTTTCTACCCATCGTTCTCTCTCCCTACCCATCGTTCTCTCTTCCTACCTCTCTTCCTACCCATCATTCTCTCTTCCTAACCATCGCTCTCTCTCCCTACCCATCGTTCTCTCTTTCTACCCATCGTTCCGTTATCCTACCCATCGTTCTCTCTTCCTAACATCATTCTCTCTCCCTACCCATCGTTCTCTCTCCCTACCCATCGTTCTCTCTTCCTACCCATCGTTCTCTCTCCCTACCCATCGTTCTCTCTTCCTACCCATCGTTCCCTCTTCCTACCCATCGTTCTCTCTCCCTACCCATCGTTCTCTCTCCCTACCCATCGTTCTCTCTCCCTACCCATCATTCTCTCTTCCTGCCCATCGTTCTCTCTCCCTACCCATCGTTCTCTCTTCCTACCCATCGTTCTCTCTTCCTAACATCATTCTCTCTCCCTACCCATCGTTCTCTCTTCCTACCCATCGTTGTCTCTTCCTAACATCATTCTCTCTTCCTACCCATCGTTCTCTCTTCCTAACATCATTCTCTCTTCCTACCCATCGTTCTCTCTTCCTACCCATCGTTCTCTCTTCCTACCCATCGTTCTCTCTTCCTACCCATCGTTCTCTCTTCCTACCCATCGTTCTCTCTTCCTACCCATCGTTCTCTCTTCCTACACATCGTTCTCTCTTCCTAACATCATTCTCTCTTCCTACCCATCGTTCGTCCTCTCTCTCTCTCTGTGTGTGTGTGTGTGTGTGTGTGTGTGTGTGTGTGTGTGTGTGTGTGTGTGTGTGTGTGTGTGTGTGTGTGTGTGTGTGTGTGTGTGTGTGTGTGTGTGTGTGTGTGTGTGTGTGTGTGTGTGTATTGGCAGACTCTTTGCAGCATTGCTATATTTGGCTCACGGTCAATCATGTTTGTGATTCAGCACCACGCCATGTTCCTTCAGGCTCCTCCCCTCATCATTCTCCTCTCCTCCCCTCTCATCATTCTCCTCTCCTCCCCTCTCATCATTCTCCTCTCCTCCCCTCTCATCATTCTCCTCTCCTCCCCTCTCATCATTCTCCTCTCCTCCCCTCTCATCATTCTCCTCTCCTCCCCTCTCATCATTCTCCTCCCCTCTCATCATTCTCCTCCCCTCTCATCATTCTCCTCTTCTCCCCTCTCACCATTGTCCTCTTCTCTCCTCTCACCATTGTCCTCACCTCTCCTCTCTTCTCCTCTCCCCTTCTCCTCTCCCGCTCCTCTATTCTCCTCTCCTCTCCTCTCCAGCCTTTAACACTGACACGCCGAGCAGGGGCTGGCTTGGGTAGAGAGGTGTGCACTGCTTTTTGTCCTCCCCACTGCAACGTGAGAGTGTTGCCGGCCTGTGAGAGACATCAACGATGGAAAAGTAAACTCTAAAGCCCCCGAAAAATTGGTTCCTAGACAAAAATATATGAATACTTATTCGAAAGTCATTTTCATGTTTTTTTTCTAGTGATTCCCTTGTGAATACAATCCTACCTCGACCATCATGTTTCGAAGAGGCCTCTTGGAAAGAGGAAATGACTAAGGAATCCACAAAATGTTGCTCGTTGCTGCTGTGTTTGCATAGTTTCCGTGGCGACGGTGGTCCTTCTGTAGCTCAGTTGGTAGAGCATGGCGCTTGTAACGCCAGGGTAGTGGGTTCGATCCCCGGGACCACCCATACGTAGAATGTATGCACACATGACTGTAAGTCGCTTTGGATAAAAGCGTCTGCTAAATGGCATATATTATTATTATTATATTATTATCTTAGAAACAACTTATCTTATTCCTGGGACTGTTTTACCTCCAACACCAGGCAGTGACACACACACACACACACACACACAAACACCAGCCAGATTGCTATTTATCTCCATACAGCTTGTTAGCTAAAGACTAACTAACAACAGCACTTAGCTCTAATGCTAATCTAAGGAAACACTTTGTTTCCGTCAAGGAAATGAGATGATATGCTGAATTAGCAGCTGTTATCAAAGAGCAGATTGTAGAAGTGTTTTTCATGTTCTTTCCCACTGATGTCAGTTCCATGTCTAGTTTTGGTTTGGTTGTCAACCTGAATACAACATTAAATCAACAAAACATTTAGGTTCATAAAGTTGGATGAAAAAAAACAAGAAGGTTTGTTAAAAGTTGACTTTTTCCAAATCCAATTAGTTTTCCACATATAGATATTTTGGGGAAATAATGTTGATTCAACCATTTTTCCCCCAGTGGGTTTATACTGTTAAGACCCGGTGCAACAGATTTGTAAAGTCACTTTTTTGGTAACGCGAATGGCTAAGAACGATTCAGGAGGAGGGTCAGGTGTGTTTGCGTGGCGAGATGTCCTAGGCTCTAGTCTCGGTGTGAGCGGGAGGAAGTGGTGACGTTTGGCATAGTCGTTCAGTCTTCTTTATCTGCAGGTTGTGCTGTGATGAGATGACTATGGCATGCCGTTTCCACGGTGACGTGAGATGACTATGGCACGTCGTTTCCACGGTGACGTGAGATGACTATGGCACGTCGTTTCCACGGTGACGTGAGATGACTATGGCACGTCGTTTCCACGGTGACGTGAGATGACTATGGCACGTCGTTTCCACGGTGACGTGAGATGACTATGGCACGTTGTTTCCACGGTGACGTGAGATGACTATGGCACATCGTTTCCACGGTGACGTCAGATGACTATGGCACGTTGTTTCCACGGTGATGTGAGATGACTATGGCGCTTTAGTATTTGTGTCTCAGACAATCTTGGCCTGACTTAAAGAAACATTTTCCGGATGGATTCTCCTCTGGTTTTTACCTGCCATATCAGTTCTGTTATACTCACAGACATTATCTTCACAGTTTTGGAAACTGCAGAGTGTTTTCTATCCAATGCTACCAATTATATGCATATCCTATCTTCTAGGCAGGCAGACAGTCAGTTTACTTTGGGCATGTCAGTCATCCAAACTTCCGAATACTGCCCCCTAGTCTTAAGAAGTTGAAGAAATGCTCTTTGACATACCAGATCAATATTGTGTAGAAACTATTCTATAATTCTACACTACATAACCAGAAGTATATGGACACTGGCTCGTCGATCTCATTCCAAAATCACGGGAATTAAAATGGAGTTGGTCCCCCCTTTGCTGCTGGAACATTGCTGCTATAACAGCCTCCACTCTTCTGGGAAGGCTTTCCACTAGATGTTGGAACATTGCTGCTATAACAGCCTCCACTCTTCTGGGAAAGCTTTCCACTAAATGTTGGAACATTGCTGCTATAACAGCCTCCACTCTTCTGGGAAGGCTTTCCACTAGATGTTGGAAAGAGGGGATCAACTCCATATTAATGCCAATTATTTTGGAAGGAAATGTTCGACAAGCAGGTGTCCTTTGGCATGTAGTGTATCTACAGTACAGAAACAGAGACTCCAGGTAACTATAGAAACAGAGACTCCAGGTATCTACAGTATAGAAACAGAGACTCCAGGTATCTACAGTATAGAAACAGAGACTCCAGGTAACTATAGAAACAGAGACTCCAGGTAACTACGATATAGAAAGAGTTTCTGGGGAAGAATACTTGTACTTTAACTATACTGCCCTGTATGTTCCTAGGCCGTCATTGAAAATAAGAATTTGTTCTTAACTGACTTGCCTAGTTAAGAATGTGAAATGTCAGAATAATAGTAGAGAGAATGACCACAAATACCACTTTCACAAATTGGATCCGTTGTTTGTATGAAGCACTTTGAGAGGCTAGTCAAGGATCATGTCCCCTCTACCTTACGTGACACCCAAGACCCAATTGGATCCGTTGTTCATATGAAGCACTTTGAGAGGCTAGTCAAGGATCATGTCCCCTCTACCTTACGTGACACCCAAGACCCAATTGGATCCGTTGTTCGTATGAAGCACTTTGAGAGGCTAGTCAAGGATCATGTCCCCTCTACCTTACGTGACACCCAAGACCCAATTGGATCCGTTGTTTGTAATGAAGCACTTTGAGAGGCTAGTCAAGGATCATGTCCCCTCTACCTTACGTGACACCCAAGACCCAATTGGATCCGTTGTTTGTATGAAGCACTTTGAGAGGCTAGTCAAGGATCATGTCCCCTCTACCTTACGTGACACCCAAGACCCAATTGGATCCGTTGTTTGTATGAAGCACTTTGAGAGGCTAGTCAAGGATCATGTCCCCTCTACCTTACGTGACACCCAAGACCCAATTGGATCCGTTGTTCGTATGAAGCACTTTGAGAGGCTAGTCAAGGATCATGTACGTGACACCCAAGACCCAATTGGATCCGTTGTTCATATGAAGCACTTTGAGAGGCTAGTCAAGGATCATGTCCCCTCTACCTTACGTGACACCCAAGACCCAATTGGATCCGTTGTTCGTATGAAGCACTTTGAGAGGCTAGTCAAGGATCATGTACGTGACACCCAAGACCCAATTGGATCCGTTGTTCATATGAAGCACTTTGAGAGGCTAGTCAAGGATCATGTCCCCTCTACCTTACGTGACACCCAAGACCCAATTGGATCCGTTGTTCGTATGAAGCACTTTGAGAGGCTAGTCAAGGATCATGTCCCCTCTACCTTACGTGACACCCAAGACCCAATTGGATCCGTTGTTCGTATGAAGCACTTTGAGAGGCTAGTCAAGGATCATGTCCCCTCTACCTTACGTGACACCCAAGACCCAATTGGATCCGTTGTTCGTATGAAGCACTTTGAGAGGCTAGTCAAGGATCATGTGACACCCAAGACCAGGATCATGTCCCCTCTACCTTACGTGACACCCAAGACCCAATTGGATCCGTTGTTCGTATGAAGCACTTTGAGAGGCTAGTCAAGGATCATGTGACACCCAAGACCAGGATCATGTGACACCCAAGACCAGGATCATGTCCCCTCTACCTTACGTGACACCCAAGACCCAATTGGATCCGTTGTTCGTATGAAGCACTTTGAGGCTAGTCAAGGATCATGTGACACCCAAGACCCAATTGGATCCGTTGTTCGTATGAAGCACTTTGAGAGGCTAGTCAAGGATCATGTGACACCCAAGACCCAATTGGATCCGTTGTTCGTATGAAGCACTTTGAGAGGCTAGTCAAGGATCATGTGACACCCAAGACCAGGATCATGTGACACCCAAGACCCACTTCAATTTGCATACCGCACAAGTAGATCCCAAGACGATGCAGTCGCCATGGCAACCACACTGAACTATCCCACCTGGACAAGAGGAATACCTATGTTATGCTGTTCAATGAACACAGCTCTGCCTTCAACAACATAGTACAACATAGTACCCTTCCAAAACGAATGATTAAGCCCATGGCCCTGAGTCTGAACCCCGCTCTGTGCAACTGGGTCCTGGACTTCCTTGACGGGCCGCCCCCCAGGTGGTGAAAGTAGGAAACAACACCTCCACTACGCTGATCCTCAACACAGGGGCCCCACAAGGGTGTGTGCTCAGCCCCATCCTTTACTCCCTGTTCACCCATGAATTTACCAAATAAGGTGGAGAAGGGTGAGGAAGGGGTAGAGGAGGAGGGGTGAAAGAGGAAAAGGAGGGGTGGAGGAGGACCAGGATGAGGATGTGTGAGAGAAGTGTGACTATCTTTTACAAAACCATCACGTTTCTGTACTTTTTTTTGCAGTTGATTGTTCCTTTGAAAAGGAAAATGAAAGAGATTTAGTCAGAAATTAGGAGAGAAATTAGGTTTTATATTTTATAATGACTAGCTGCTTCGAAATCACCTCTCTTTGGGAAGACTGTGCTAGTGAAATGGAGGGAAAAAACAGACACCCATTTTCAGAGACACACACACACACACACACACACACACACACACACACACACACACACACACACACACACACACACACACACACACACACACACACACACACACACACACACACACACACACACACACACACACACACACACACACACACCTGCTGTCTCCCTCCAGCCCTCCAGCCATAGCCCTGTACTGTACCTCAGATCAGCAGCACTGTGTCTGTATCTGTGGATACCAGTGGAGGCTGCTGAGGGGAGGATGGCTCATAATAACGGCTGGAATGGAGTCAACGGAACAGTGTCAAGTACGTCAGCCGTGGTTTCCATGCGGTCGATACCACTCCTTTGTTTCCATTCCAGACATTATTACGAGCCGCAGCTTCCACTAGAGGGTACGTCCCAAACAGCACCCTGTTTCCCAATGAGCCCTGATCAAAGTATTCGACTAAATAGTGGAATAGAGAGCCATTTGAGACGCGACAGTGAGCACAACGGATCTATCTGGGGCTCTGCTATGAAAGAAGAGATTAATTAACAGGAGAGGTGCTAAAAAAGAACCTCTGGGGACAATTTAGGAGAAGGGAGACAAATAGCACAGAGCAGGGATGGAGGGAGGGCTGAGGGAGGAATGAAAGGGACCGTTAGCCTACTTAGTGATAGCCTTATTCACAGAGTGACCGAGCAGAATATACTGAGGCATTAACCCCTCTACACTGAGACATTAACCCCTCTATACTGAGACATTAACCCCTCTATACTGAGATATTGACCCCTCTATACTGAGACATCAACCCCTCTATACTGAGACATTAACCCCTCTATACTGAGACATCAACCCCTCTATACTGAGACATTAACCCCTCTATACTGAGACATCAACCCCTCTATACTGAGACATTAACCCCTCTATACTGAGACATCAACCCCTCTATACTGAGACATCAACCCCTCTATACTGAGACATCAACCCCTCTATACTGAGACATCAACCCCTCTATACTGGGGCATAAACTCCTCTATACTGGGGCATAAACTCCTCTATACTGGGGCATAAACTCCTCTATACTGGGGCATAAACTCCTCTATACTGGGGCATAAACCCCTCTATACTGGGACATCAACCCCTCTATACTGGGACATCAACCCCTCTATACTGGGGCATAAACCCCTCTATACTGGGGCATAAACCCCTCTATACTGAGACATCAACCCCTCTATACTGGGGCATAAACTCCTCTATACTGGGACATCAACCCCTCTATACTGGGGCATAAACCCCTCTATACTGGGGCATAAACCCCTCTATACTGAGACATCAACCCCTCTATACTGGGGCATAAACTCCTCTACACTGAGATATCAACCCCTCTATACTGAGACATTGACCCCTCTATACTGAGACATCAACCCCTCTATACTGAGACATTAACCCCTCTACACTGAGACATTAACCCCTCTATACTGAGATATCAACCCCTCTATACTGAGGCATCAACCCCTCTATACTGGGACATCAACCCCTCTATACTGGGGCATAAACCCCTCTATACTGGGGCATAAACCCCTCTATACTGAGACATCAACCCCTCTATACTGAGAAATCAACCCCTCTATACTGGGGCATAAACTCCTATATACTGAGACATTGACCCCTCTATACTGAGACATCAACCCCTCTATACTGAGACATTAACCCCTCTACACTGAGACATTAACCCCTCTATACTGAGATATCAACCCCTCTATACTGAGGCATCAACCCCTCTATACTGGGGCATCAACCCCTCTATACTGGGGCATAAACCCCTCTATACTGAGACATCAACCCCTCTATACTGGGGCATAAACTCCTCTATACTGGGGCATAAACCCCTCTATACTGGGGCATAAACCCCTCTATACTGAGACATCAATCCCTCTATACTGGGGCATAAACCCCTCTATACTGGGGCATAAACCCCTCTATACTGAGACATCAATCCCTCTATACTGGGGCATAAACTCCTCTATACTGGGGCATAAACCCCTCTATACTGAGACATCAACCCCTCTATACTGGGGCATAAACTCCTCTATACTGGGGCATAAACTCCTCTACACTGAGACATCAACCCCTCTATACTGGGGCATAAACCCCTCTACACTGAGACATCAACCCCTCTATACTGAGACATCAACCCCTCTATACTGAGACATCAACTCCTCTACACTGAGACATCAACCCCTCTATACTGGGGCATCAACCCCTCTATACTGAGACATCAACCCCTCTATACTGAGACATCAACCCCTTGATGATGCTGTTTGCCTTCTTCAGGCACCGTATCGAGTATATGTCCTGGATAGGTGGAAGCACGGCCCCAGTGATGTACTGGACCGTCTTCACCACCCACTGGAGGGCCTTGCGGTCGTGGAGGGAGCAATTCCCGTAGTGAGCTGAGATAAGGCAGAGCTTTACCTAGCAAAGACTTATAGATGACCTGGAGCCAGCGGGGGCCAGCCAACGAGAGCATACAGGTCGCAGTGGCGGGTAGTATATGGGACTTTGGAGACAAAACGGATGGCACTGTGATAGACTGCATCCAATTTGCTGAGTAGAGTGTTGGAGGCTATTTCATAAATAGCAGGACCGGTAGGATAGTCAGTTTTACGAGGGTCTGTTTGGCAGCATGAGTGAAGGAGGCTTTTTTGCGAAATAGGAAGCCGCTTCTAGATTTGATTTTGGTTTGGAGATGCTTACTGTGAGTCTGGAAGGAGAGTTTACAGTCTAACCAGACACCTAGGTATTTGTAATTGTCCACATATTCTAAGTCAGAATCGTCCAGAGTAGTGATGCTGGACTGACGGGCAGGTGCGGGCAGCGGTCTGTTGAAGAGCACGCATTTAGATTTACTTGCATTTGAGAGTAGTTGGAGGCCACAGAAGGAGAGTTGTATGGCATTGAAGCTTACCTGGAGGTTAGTTAACACAGTGTCCAAAGAAGGGCCAGAAGTATACAGAATGGTGTCGTCTGCGTAGAGGTGGATCAGAGACTCACCAGCAGCAAGAGCGACATCATTGACGTATAGAGAGAAAAGAGTCGGCCCGAGAATTGAACCGTGTGGCACCCCCATAGAGACTGCCAGAGGTCCGGACAACAGGCCCTCCGATTTGACACACTCATGACGCAGTCAGGACGCTCTCGGGGTCGTGGTAGTGTTTGGACCCGGCGTGCCATTTCCATTTTCTTCAGTCGTCTTATGAAGTAGAGACTCCATTTTGACAAGAGTGGTGGTGTTGTTGGTCCATGTCAAGTCCTTGACACCACAATTCCAGTTTACTTACCTCCTCCCTTATAGATGATAGATTATCCTCCTTTATAGATTGACTCGTTGTTGTTGGTTATCAGGCCTACAACTGTGGTTTATTCAGAAAACTTGATGATAGAGTCGGTGTTGTACAAAGTCACACAGTCGTGGGTGAACAGGGCATAAAGCAGAGGACTGAGGACAAACCCCTGGGGGGGGGGGGCCTGTGTTAAGAGTCAGAGTGGAGGAGGTGTTGTTGCCAGTCCTCACAACCTGTGGTCTGCCCGTCAGGAAGAGGGTGGTGTCCAGACCCTGGGCTCTGAACTTGTTGTCCAGACCCTGGGCTCTGAACTTGTTGTCCAGACCCTGGGCTCTGAACTTGTCTGAACTTGTTGTCCAGACCCTGGGCTCTGAACTTGTTGTCCAGACCCTGGGCTCTGAACTTGGTGTCCAGACCCTGGGCTCTGAACTTGTTGTCCAGACCCTGGGCTCTGAACTTGTTGTCCAGACCCTGGGCTCTGAACTTGGTGTCCAGACCCTGGGCTCTGAACTTGTTGTCCAGACCCTGGGCTCTGAACTTGGTGTCGAGCTTGGAGGGAACAATAGTGTTGAATGCTGAACTGTAGTCAATGAACAACATTTTCACAGAGGTCCAGATGGGCTCTGTGTTACAGACCATGTAAATAGTGATGGAAATGGCATCATCTGTGAATCAGTTGGTGCAGACCCTGGTGTATAGATGTTGATATGTTGAGGAAATTTTTTTAATTCCAGTGGCCAGCATTGATCAGCCTCTCACAGTGCTTTACAAGAAAATAACTAATATGACTGTCCACTGGGTGTAAAGATGTACAAGATATGTTGATGGATAAGTCAGCCTACATGACACTTACAGACCTTTGGAACATTTTACATATTCAAGACAGATCAGAACATTTTCTCAAGAACTGCAGCATTGATCTCTCCACACACAGCCTACAAGACACTGATACAGACCTTTGGAACATCTACATCCACACACAGCCTACAAGACACTGATACAGACCTTTGGAACATCTACATCCACACACAGCCTACAAGACACTGATGCAGACCTTTGGGACATCTAAATCTTTAAAAAGTCTAATAAATCCATGTAATATAGTCTACACCTTCACAATATATCCATCATTTATTTTAGACAGGTCTAAAGAAACATGATTTGAAGAAAAGGGTAGTATATTTCAGAAGAACTGAATAGCATACTCTGAGGTGTCCTTATGTTAGGTCCTGATCTGGCTATGCCAAAGGGCTGTGGGCTACACTAGTTCATTTAGAAGACAACATTTGCTTAGAATTCCGTGGCATTATTTTATATTATTTTAAAGTATGAAGAATACAAAAGAAACTAGCTGAATAAAATAAAAATGATATTTTCTCCAAATGATTTGAGGTAGTGCACACATGCAGCCAGTCTTTGTTGAGCAGATAACAAAGAAATATATGCTTAATTTAAAGTTATTCATGTGTCTTTAGTTGTTCTACAAACTATATGTTTAAGATTTGTAATACATTGTAAGGCTGCATGATGTGACTCTAACGATAATTTTGAAAAAAGTATCTTGAAAGGCATGAGGTCTGCTTTGTTTCTTTGACTGTAAACACTTCATCAGTGTAACCTGAACACTGGGAGCCGGGAAGCAGGTGCAGGTGATGAGTTTAATAAATGAAACATGGACCAAAACAAGAAACAGGAGTAGCGTACAGACATGAAACACATAACCAATACTGCTTGGGGAATGGAACTAAGGGTGTGACAGATATAGGAGAGGTAATCAGTGATGGAGTCCTGGAGTCCAGCCTATTGATGAAGCGCCGTAATGATGAATTCCCTGCGGCAATGTCGAAAACCAGAGGGGAGGAGCGGGAGTAGATGGGACAGTAACCTCCCCCCACTGATGCTGGGATCCATAATGTCGTCCACCGGAACCCAACACCACTCCTCTGGACCATACCACTCCAAGTCCACCAGGTACTGGAGCCGACCCCCACAACGTTGGGAGTCCAGTACGGATCTGACGGCGTATGTCCAGGGGAGGCGGTGGGGTGTCGTTAGGGACATCTTTAGGAACCACCGGCCTGAGAAGGGCTACAGGGAGACGAAGGTGAGATATGGTAGTCACTGGGAAGCTGTAACCTGTACTTCACCTCGTTGACCCTCCGGAGAACCTTGAACGGCCCCACAAACCGGGGGCTCAGCTTCTTGCAGAGCAGCTGGAGGTTCCTGGTGGAGAGACAGATGCGATCACCAGGATGGAGTGCAGGCTACTGCGGTACCTTCTGGCGACGGACGGCACGCTGGAGCCTCACATGAGCATCATTCCAAACCTCCTCTGCTCACTGGAACCATTTGTCCACCGCAGGGACCTCGGTCTGGGTCGGTCTGGGTCGGAATCCACAGGGCCGGATGACCCAGGACACACTGGGAGGGAGTAAGCCCGTTGGAGGAGTGACGTAATGAATTCTGGGCGTTAGCCGCAGTGAATCCTCAGGAACCTCCCCAGCTCCTGTTTCATCCTCTCCACTTTGCCCTTTGGACTGAAGCCGGTACCCGGAAGTGAAGCTGCCATGGGGTTATGGTGTTGGAGCCATGGGAGGCAGAGGATGGTCTTGTGAGCAGGTGCAATAGTGATGAAGAAGGAGATGTTTTCCTGATGAATGGACTCCATGGTGAGGGTGAGTGGTGTGGTGATGTGTGTGATGGTTCCGGATCCTAGTGCCGTCTATGAAGGGATTGAACCAGAAACGGGGAGGAGAGGGGCATGAGGGAAAAAAGGCATTCAATAAAGTTCCCCGCGTCACCGGAATCCACGAGCAATCCACTAGAGCTGTAGAAATAGCACAAGGGACAGCCAGCTAATGTGATCAACACTAAAAAGGGTTTAGCAGAAACTGATGAAGATGGGATACTCACACCTTCCCCAGGAAGTGGAAGATCACGTGACTGTCCCTCTGCTGTCATGGATCCCGAGTTGTGATGTACCGAACACTGCTGAAGCTGGTGCCCCCATTGACTACAATAGAGAATAGAGAATCAGCTGTCTCCATCTGCGTCACTCCCGCCGATGCTCCCAAAGTAAATTAACCAATCGGATGGCCATCACGATGTGTGTCCAAGGAGAGGCAGATTATCCAATCGGATGGCCATCACGATGTGTGTCCAAGGAGAGGCAGATTATCCAATCGGATGGCCATCGACGATATCCAATCGGATGCCATCCGATGAGGAGAGGCAGATTATCCAATCGGATGGCCATCTCGATGCGTGTCCAAGGAGAGGCAGATTATCCAATCGGATGGCCATCAGATTGTCAAGGAGAGGCAGATTATCGGATGGCCATCACGATGTGTGTCCAAGGAGAGGCAGATTATCCAATCGGATGGCCATCACGATGTGTGTCCAAGGAGAGGCAGATTATCCAATCGGATGGCCATCACGATGTGTGTCCAAGGAGAGGCAGATTATCCAATCGGATGGCCATCTCGATGTGTGTCCAAGGAGAGGTTGTCGTTCCGACATGCCAGTTCTGTTTGGACCTCCTCGCAAGGTCCTTTTCAGAATAACATACGGAGCGCTGGCCTTAATCAGTAGAGAAATAGCCGTGGCAACCTTGGACCTCTCGGTGGTGGGGGCTAGCTCCCATCTGATGCGCAGAATAGAGGGAGCACTGGAGTAGGAAGCCACTGCATTTTGATGGGGTTACGCCATATTTATCTGGGATGGGACAGAGGCATTGCTGACTTGGGCAGACTGCTGATTGGACTGATGTGCTGGCTCGCTGGGTCGACTGGTGGCAGAGTATCCTCAGTTAGCGGAAGGCAACGCCTCTCGGGCATGTACAAGATGTTGAAGACGGTGAAGAACCTCTACCACAGCCCAGTTGTGCCAGCTGGTCGAGGTGCTCGGGGTGCTCACAAAGTAGTTATCCATGTTTGTCAACCATCTGGGAGATGTCCTGATTTCATTTGTTGAGGCAGTATCTGTAACGTGGACACTGAGACCCGGGAAGCAAAGTGCATGTGGTTTAATAATAAACGGAACCAAAACAGGAAACACGAGTAGCGTAGAGACATGAAACCCGTAGTCACTACTGCCTGGGGAATAGAACTAAGGTAGTGACAGATAGATAGAGGGATAGACGGATGGACGGATGGACAGATGGACAGATGGAGAGATGGATAGATGGAGTTGATGAAGCAGAGTTTCACGTAATGATGATTGGCCTGTGGTTAGTAAACGGGCGATGTCGAACGCCGGAGTGGAGGAGCGGGAGTAGACGTGGCAATCAGTCTCTCATTCACAATTTTGACAAGCACTTGAAAAATGCCTCGAATTTCATGGCGGCATCCCCTTTGTGTGGCCCTAATGCACCGTAAAAAAAAATCCATGCTTGTTTGCGGCCAGTGGTCCGGAGTCCAGCGTTGTGCCTTTCTCCCTGATTGCTGCGCGCTCCGAAGCACCTCTGACTCACTTGGTCGGGTCTTGGTCTTTCTCACAGGCTACAAGTGAAGACGGACACATCGAGGACGCGACTGCGTGTGTCCTTATCCAATTCCGAGGTGCATATTGAGGAAATTGGAAGAACTTTCAATATTTACTTTTCGGCACCCAACAAGTAGGCCTAACGAACAGCAAAAGAAACACTAGACAATCTACAATTGTCAATCTACTCTCCGCCATAGTACAAAAAAGGACCAATTCTGTGTGAGAAATAAATATTCCAAACATAGTCTGGACAGTTGACGTCCCAGATTAATAACACCACTAGGATCAAAAACCTTTTTTTTTCACAATGAGGCTGATGCAACAGATCAGAACGTTTAGCTTAAAAATCAACTAGTAGGCTCTTTATTCTCATTATAAGCGCAGCAATGAACACAGCAGCAGGCTATAAGCATGAATGTACCATTAGCGTAAAACACCATTATCAGAAGTGACCGCAAATGCAATTATGCAAGTAATGCTTTTATTATAAAGGTGCATTTTTATGGTGAAAATTATCTTCCCCAAACTTGAAACTCACACGTTGCTTTTGTATGTAGTTAGGATCTACACCCCTTTTGTATGTAGTTAGGCTCTACACCCCTTTTGTATGTAGTTAGGATCTACACCCCTTTTGTATGTAGTTAGGCTCTACACCCCTTTTGTATGTAGTTAGGATCTACACCCCTTTTGTATGTAGTTAGGATCTACACCCCTTTTGTATGTAGTTAGGATCTACACCCCTTTTGTATGTAGTTAGGATCTACACCCCTTTTGTATGTAGTTAGGATCTGCACCCTTTTGTATGTAGTTAGGATCTGCACCCCTTTTGTATGTAGTTAGGATCTGCACCCCTTTTGTATGTAGTTAGGATCTGCACCCCTTTTGTATGTAGTTAGGATCTGCACCCCTTTTGTATGTAGTTAGGATCTGCACCCTTTTGTATGTAGTTAGGATCTGCACCCCTTTTGTATGTAGTTAGGCTCTACACCCCTTTTGTATGTAGTTAGGATCTGCACCCCTTTTGTATGTAGTTAGGATCTGCACCCCTTTTGTATGTAGTTAGGATCTGCACCCCTTTTGTATGTAGTTAGGATCTGCACCCCTTTTGTATGTAGTTAGGATCTGCACCCCTTTTGTATGTAGTTAGGATCTGCACCCTTTTGTATGTAGTTAGGCTCTACACCCCTTTTGTATGTAGTTAGGATCTGCACCCCTTTTGTATGTAGTTAGGATCTGCACCCCTTTTTGTATGTAGTTAGGCTCTACACCCCTTTTGTATGTAGTTAGGATCTGCACCCCTTTTGTATGTAGTTAGGCTCTGCACCCCTTTTGTATGTAGTTAGGATCTGCACCCTTTTGTATGTAGTTAGGCTCTACACCCCTTTTGTATGTAGTTAGGCTCTACACCCCTTTTGTATGTAGTTAGGATCTGCACCCTTTTGTATGTAGTTAGGCTCTGCACCCCTTTTGTATGTAGTTAGGATCTGCACCCCTTTTGTATGTAGTTAGGATCTGCACCCCTTTTGTATGTAGTTAGGCTCTACACCCCTTTTGTATGTAGTTAGGCTCTACACCCCTTTTGTATGTAGTTAGGCTCTACACCCCTTTTGTATGTAGTTAGGATCTACACCCCTTTTGTATGTAGTTAGGATCTACACCCCTTTTTGTATGTAGTTAGGATCTGCACCCCTTTTGTATGTAGTTAGGATCTACACCCCTTTTGTATGTAGTTAGGATCTACACCCCTTTTGTATGTAGTTAGGATCTACACCCCTTTTGTATGTAGTTAGGATCTACACCCCTTTTGTATGTAGTTAGGCTCTACACCCCTTTTGTATGTAGTTAGGATCTACACCCCTTTTGTATGTAGTTAGGCTCTACACCCCTTTTGTATGTAGTTAGGATCTGCACCCCTTTTGTATGTAGTTAGGATCTGCACCCCTTTTGTATGTAGTTAGGATCTGCACCCCTTTTGTATGTAGTTAGAATCTGCACCCCTTTTGTATGTAGTTAGGATCTGCACCCCTTTTGTATGTAGTTAGGATCTGCACCCTTTTGTATGTAGTTAGGATCTGCACCCCTTTTGTATGTAGTTAGGATCTACACCCCTTTTGTATGTAGTTAGGATCTGCACCCCTTTTGTATGTAGTTAGGATCTGCACCCCTTTTGTATGTAGTTAGGATCTACACCCCTTTTGTATGTAGTTAGGATCTACACCCCTTTTGTATGTAGTTAGGATCTGCACCCCTTTTGTATGTAGTTAGGATCTACACCCTTTTGTATGTAGTTAGGATCTGCACCCCTTTTGTATGTAGTTAGGATCTACACCCCTTTTGTATGTAGTTAGGATCTGCACCCCTTTTGTATGTAGTTAGGATCTGCACCCCTTTTGTATGTAGTTAGGATCTGCACCCCTTTTGTATGTAGTTAGGATCTGCACCCCTTTTGTATGTAGTTAGGATCTGCACCCCTTTTGTATGTAGTTAGGATCTGCACCCCTTTTGTATGTAGTTAGGATCTGCACCCCTTTTGTATGTAGTTAGGATCTGCACCCCTTTTGTATGTAGTTAGGATCTGCACCCCTTTTGTATGTAGTTAGGATCTGCACCCCTTTTGTATGTAGTTAGGATCTGCACCCCTTTTGTATGTAGTTAGGATCTGCACCCTTTTGTATGTAGTTAGGATCTGCACCCCTTTTGTATGTAGTTAGGATCTGCACCCCTTTTGTATGTAGTTAGGATCTGCACCCCTTTTGTATGTAGTTAGGATCTGCACCCCTTTTGTATGTAGTTAGGATCTGCACCCCTTTTGTATGTAGTTAGGATCTGCACCCCTTTTGTATGTAGTTAGGCTCTACACCCCTTTTGTATGTAGTTAGGATCTGCACCCCTTTTGTATGTAGTTAGGATCTGCACCCCTTTTGTATGTAGTTAGGATCTGCACCCTTTTTGTATGTAGTTAGGATCTGCACCCCTTTTGTATGTAGTTAGGATCTGCACCCCTTTTGTATGTAGTTAGGATCTGCACCCCTTTTGTATGTAGTTAGGATCTACACCCCTTTTGTATGTAGTTAGGATCTACACCCCTTTTGTATGTAGTTAGGATCTACACCCCTTTTGTATGTAGTTAGGATCTGCACCCCTTTTGTATGTAGTTAGGATCTGCACCCCTTTTGTATGTAGTTAGGATCTGCACCCCTTTTGTATGTAGTTAGGATCTGCACCCCTTTTGTATGTAGTTAGGATCTACACCCCTTTTGTATGTAGTTAGGATCTGCACCCCTTTTGTATGTAGTTAGGCTCTACACCCCTTTTGTATGTAGTTAGGATCTGCACCCCTTTTGTATGTAGTTAGGATCTGCACCCCTTTTGTATGTAGTTAGGATCTACACCCCTTTTGTATGTAGTTAGGATCTGCACCCCTTTTGTATGTAGTTAGGATCTACACCCCTTTTGTATGTAGTTAGGATCTGCACCCCTTTTGTATGTAGTTAGGATCTGCACCCCTTTTGTATGTAGTTAGGATCTGCACCCCTTTTGTATGTAGTTAGGATCTACACCCCTTTTGTATGTAGTTAGGATCTGCACCCCTTTTGTATGTAGTTAGGATCTACACCCCTTTTGTATGTAGTTAGGATCTGCACCCCTTTTGTATGTAGTTAGGCTCTACACCCCTTTTGTATGTAGTTAGGATCTGCACCCCTTTTGTATGTAGTTAGGATCTGCACCCCTTTTGTATGTAGTTAGGATCTGCACCCCTTTTGTATGTAGTTAGGATCTACACCCCTTTTGTATGTAGTTAGGCTCTACACCCCTTTTGTATGTAGTTAGGATCTGCACCCCTTTTGTATGTAGTTAGGATCTGCACCCCTTTTGTATGTAGTTAGGATCTGCACCCCTTTTGTATGTAGTTAGGATCTGCACCCCTTTTGTATGTAGTTAGGATCTGCACCCCTTTTGTATGTAGTTAGGCTCTACACCCCTTTTGTATGTAGTTAGGATCTGCACCCCTTTTGTATGTAGTTAGGATCTGCACCCCTTTTGTATGTAGTTAGGATCTGCACCCCTTTTGTATGTAGTTAGGATCTGCACCCCTTTTGTATGTAGTTAGGATCTGCACCCCTTTTGTATGTAGTTAGGCTCTACACCCCTTTTGTATGTAGTTAGGATCTGCACCCCTTTTGTATGTAGTTAGGATCTGCACCCCTTTTGTATGTAGTTAGGATCTGCACCCCTTTTGTATGTAGTTAGGATCTGCACCCCTTTTGTATGTAGTTAGGATCTACACCCCTTTTGTATGTAGTTAGGCTCTACACCCCTTTTGTATGTAGTTAGGATCTGCACCCCTTTTGTATGTAGTTAGGATCTGCACCCCTTTTGTATGTAGTTAGGATCTACACCCCTTTTGTATGTAGTTAGGCTCTACACCCCTTTTGTATGTAGTTAGGATCTACACCCCTTTTGTATGTAGTTAGGCTCTACACCCCTTTTGTATGTAGTTAGGCTCTACACCCCTTTTGTATGTAGTTAGGATCTACACCCCTTTTGTATGTAGTTAGGATCTACACCCCTTTTGTATGTAGTTAGGATCTGCACCCCTTTTGTATGTAGTTAGGATCTGCACCCCTTTTGTATGTAGTTAGGATCTACACCCCTTTTGTATGTAGTTAGGATCTGCACCCCTTTTGTATGTAGTTAGGATCTGCACCCCTTTTGTATGTAGTTAGGATCTGCACCCCTTTTGTATGTAGTTAGGATCTGCACCCTTTTGTATGTAGTTAGGATCTGCACCCCTTTTGTATGTAGTTAGGATCTGCACCCCTTTTGTATGTAGTTAGGATCTGCACCCCTTTTGTATGTAGTTAGGCTCTACACCCCTTTTGTATGTAGTTAGGCTCTACACCCCTTTTGTATGTAGTTAGGCTCTACACCCCTTTTGTATGTAGTTAGGCTCTACACCCCTTTTGTATGTAGTTAGGCTCTACACCCCTTTTGTATGTAGTTAGGCTCTACACCCCTTTTGTATGTAGTTAGGATCTACACCCCTTTTGTATGTAGTTAGGCTCTACACCCCTTTTGTATGTAGTTAGGATCTACACCCCTTTTGTATGTAGTTAGGCTCTACACCCCTTTTGTATGTAGTTAGGCTCTACACCCCTTTTGTATGTAGTTAGGATCTGCACCCCTTTTGTATGTAGTTAGGCTCTACACCCCTTTTGTATGTAGTTAGGCTCTACACCCCTTTTGTATGTAGTTAGGATCTACACCCCTTTTGTATGTAGTTAGGATCTACACCCCTTTTGTATGTAGTTAGGATCTACACCCCTTTTGTATGTAGTTAGGATCTACACCCCTTTTGTATGTAGTTAGGCTCTACACCCCTTTTGTATGTAGTTAGGATCTGCACCCCTTTTGTATGTAGTTAGGATCTGCACCCCTTTTGTATGTAGTTAGGATCTACACCCCTTTTGTATGTAGTTAGGATCTACACCCCTTTTGTATGTAGTTAGGCTCTACACCCCTTTTGTATGTAGTTAGGATCTACACCCCTTTTGTATGTAGTTAGGATCTACACCCCTTTTGTATGTAGTTAGGATCTACACCCCTTTTGTATGTAGTTAGGATCTACACCCCTTTTGTATGTAGTTAGGATCTACACCCCTTTTGTATGTAGTTAGGCTCTGCACCCCTTTTGTATGTAGTTAGGCTCTACACCCCTTTTGTATGTAGTTAGGCTCTGCACCCCTTTTGTATGTAGTTAGGCTCTGCACCCCTTTTGTATGTAGTTAGGATCTGCACCCCTTTTGTATGTAGTTAGGATCTGCACCCCTTTTGTATGTAGTTAGGATCTGCACCCCTTTTGTATGTAGTTAGGATCTACACCCCTTTTGTATGTAGTTAGGATCTGCACCCCTTTTGTATGTAGTTAGGATCTACACCCCTTTTGTATGTAGTTAGGATCTGCACCCCTTTTGTATGTAGTTAGGATCTACACCCCTTTTGTATGTAGTTAGGATCTACACCCCTTTTGTATGTAGTTAGGATCTGCACCCCTTTTGTATGTAGTTAGGATCTACACCCCTTTTGTATGTAGTTAGGATCTACACCCCTTTTGTATGTAGTTAGGATCTGCACCCCTTTTGTATGTAGTTAGGATCTACACCCCTTTTGTATGTAGTTAGGCTCTACACCCCTTTTGTATGTAGTTAGGATCTGCACCCCTTTTGTATGTAGTTAGGATCTGCACCCCTTTTGTATGTAGTTAGGCTCTACACCCCTTTTGTATGTAGTTAGGATCTGCACCCCTTTTGTATGTAGTTAGGATCTGCACCCCTTTTGTATGTAGTTAGGATCTGCACCCCTTTTGTATGTAGTTAGGATCTGCACCCCTTTTGTATGTAGTTAGGATCTGCACCCCTTTTGTATGTAGTTAGGATCTGCACCCCTTTTGTATGTAGTTAGGATCTGCACCCCTTTTGTATGTAGTTAGGATCTACACCCCTTTTGTATGTAGTTAGGCTCTACACCCCTTTTGTATGTAGTTAGGCTCTACACCCCTTTTGTATGTAGTTAGGCTCTACACCCCTTTTGTATGTAGTTAGGCTCTACACCCCTTTTGTATGTAGTTAGGATCTACACCCCTTTTGTATGTAGTTAGGATCTACACCCCTTTTGTATGTAGTTAGGATCTACACCCCTTTTGTATGTAGTTAGGATCTACACCCCTTTTGTATGTAGTTAGGATCTACACCCCTTTTGTATGTAGTTAGGCTCTACACCCCTTTTGTATGTAGTTAGGCTCTACACCCCTTTTGTATGTAGTTAGGCTCTACACCCCTTTTGTATGTAGTTAGGATCTACACCCCTTTTGTATGTAGTTAGGATCTACACCCCTTTTGTATGTAGTTAGGATCTACACCCCTTTTGTATGTAGTTAGGATCTACACCCCTTTTGTATGTAGTTAGGATCTACACCCCTTTTGTATGTAGTTAGGCTCTACACCCCTTTTGTATGTAGTTAGGATCTACACCCCTTTTGTATGTAGTTAGGATCTACACCCCTTTTGTATGTAGTTAGGCTCTACACCCCTTTTGTATGTAGTTAGGCTCTACACCCCTTTTGTATGTAGTTAGGATCTACACCCCTTTTGTATGTAGTTAGGATCTACACCCCTTTTGTATGTAGTTAGGATCTACACCCCTTTTGTATGTAGTTAGGCTCTACACCCCTTTTGTATGTAGTTAGGATCTACACCCCTTTTGTATGTAGTTAGGATCTACACCCCTTTTGTATGTAGTTAGGCTCTACACCCCTTTTGTATGTAGTTAGGATCTACACCCCTTTTGTATGTAGTTAGGATCTGCACCCCTTTTGTATGTAGTTAGGATCTACACCCCTTTTGTATGTAGTTAGGATCTACACCCCTTTTGTATGTAGTTAGGCTCTACACCCCTTTTGTATGTAGTTAGGATCTACACCCCTTTTGTATGTAGTTAGGATCTGCACCCCTTTTGTATGTAGTTAGGATCTGCACCCCTTTTGTATGTAGTTAGGATCTGCACCCCTTTTGTATGTAGTTAGGCTCTACACCCCTTTTGTATGTAGTTAGGCTCTACACCCCTTTTGTATGTAGTTAGGATCTGCACCCCTTTTGTATGTAGTTAGGCTCTACACCCCTTTTGTATGTAGTTAGGCTCTACACCCCTTTTGTATGTAGTTAGGCTCTGCACCCCTTTTGTATGTAGTTAGGATCTGCACCCCTTTTGTATGTAGTTAGGCTCTACACCCCTTTTGTATGTAGTTAGGCTCTGCACCCCTTTTGTATGTAGTTAGGCTCTACACCCCTTTTGTATGTAGTTAGGCTCTACACCCCTTTTGTATGTAGTTAGGCTCTACACCCCTTTTGTATGTAGTTAGGCTCTGCACCCCTTTTGTATGTAGTTAGGCTCTGCACCCCTTTTGTATGTAGTTAGGCTCTACACCCCTTTTGTATGTAGTTAGGCTCTGCACCCCTTTTGTATGTAGTTAGGATCTGCACCCCTTTTGTATGTAGTTAGGCTCTACACCCCTTTTGTATGTAGTTAGGATCTGCACCCCTTTTGTATGTAGTTAGGATCTGCACCCCTTTTGTATGTAGTTAGGATCTGCACCCCTTTTGTATGTAGTTAGGATCTACACCCCTTTTGTATGTAGTTAGGATCTGCACCCCTTTTGTATGTAGTTAGGATCTGCACCCCTTTTGTATGTAGTTAGGATCTGCACCCCTTTTGTATGTAGTTAGGATCTGCACCCCTTTTGTATGTAGTTAGGATCTACACCCCTTTTGTATGTAGTTAGGATCTGCACCCCTTTTGTATGTAGTTAGGATCTGCACCCCTTTTGTATGTAGTTAGGATCTGCACCCCTTTTGTATGTAGTTAGGATCTGCACCCCTTTTGTATGTAGTTAGGCTCTACACCCCTTTTGTATGTAGTTAGGCTCTACACCCCTTTTGTATGTAGTTAGGCTCTACACCCCTTTTGTATGTAGTTAGGCTCTACACCCCTTTTGTATGTAGTTAGGCTCTACACCCCTTTTGTATGTAGTTAGGCTCTACACCCCTTTTGTATGTAGTTAGGCTCTACACCCCTTTTGTATGTAGTTAGGCTCTACACCCCTTTTGTATGTAGTTAGGCTCTACACCCCTTTTGTATGTAGTTAGGCTCTACACCCCTTTTGTATGTAGTTAGGCTCTACACCCCTTTTGTATGTAGTTAGGCTCTACACCCCTTTTGTATGTAGTTAGGCTCTACACCCCTTTTGTATGTAGTTAGGCTCTACACCCCTTTTGTATGTAGTTAGGCTCTACACCCCTTTTGTATGTAGTTAGGCTCTACACCCCTTTTGTATGTAGTTAGGCTCTGCACCCCTTTTGTATGTAGTTAGGCTCTGCACCCCTTTTGTATGTAGTTAGGCTCTGCACCCCTTTTGTATGTAGTTAGGCTCTACACCCCTTTTGTATGTAGTTAGGCTCTACACCCCTTTTGTATGTAGTTAGGCTCTACACCCCTTTTGTATGTAGTTAGGCTCTACACCCCTTTTGTATGTAGTTAGGATCTGCACCCCTTTTGTATGTAGTTAGGCTCTACACCCCTTTTGTATGTAGTTAGGCTCTACACCCCTTTTGTATGTAGTTAGGCTCTACACCCCTTTTGTATGTAGTTAGGCTCTACACCCCTTTTGTATGTAGTTAGGCTCTACACCCCTTTTGTATGTAGTTAGGCTCTACACCCCTTTTGTATGTAGTTAGGCTCTACACCCCTTTTGTATGTAGTTAGGCTCTACACCCCTTTTGTATGTAGTTAGGCTCTACACCCCTTTTGTATGTAGTTAGGATCTGCACCCCTTTTGTATGTAGTTAGGCTCTACACCCCTTTTGTATGTAGTTAGGCTCTACACCCCTTTTGTATGTAGTTAGGCTCTACACCCCTTTTGTATGTAGTTAGGCTCTACACCCCTTTTGTATGTAGTTAGGCTCTACACCCCTTTTGTATGTAGTTAGGCTCTACACCCCTTTTGTATGTAGTTAGGATCTGCACCCCTTTTGTATGTAGTTAGGATCTGCACCCCTTTTGTATGTAGTTAGGCTCTACACCCCTTTTGTATGTAGTTAGGCTCTGCACCCCTTTTGTATGTAGTTAGGATCTGCACCCCTTGTAAAGCAGATCTGCACCCCTTTTGTATGTAGTTAGGATCTGCACCCCTTTTGTATGTAGTTAGGATCTGCACCCCTTTTGTATGTAGTTAGGCTCTACACCCCTTTTGTATGTAGTTAGGCTCTACACCCCTTTTGTATGTAGTTAGGATCTGCACCCCTTTTGTATGTAGTTAGGATCTGCACCCCTTTTGTATGTAGTTAGGCTCTACACCCCTTTTGTATGTAGTTAGGCTCTACACCCCTTTTGTATGTAGTTAGGCTCTACACCCCTTTTGTATGTAGTTAGGCTCTACACCCCTTTTGTATGTAGTTAGGCTCTACACCCCTTTTGTATGTAGTTAGGCTCTACACCCCTTTTGTATGTAGTTAGGCTCTACACCCCTTTTGTATGTAGTTAGGCTCTGCACCCCTTTTGTATGTAGTTAGGCTCTACACCCCTTTTGTATGTAGTTAGGCTCTGCACCCCTTTTGTATGTAGTTAGGCTCTACACCCCTTTTGTATGTAGTTAGGCTCTGCACCCCTTTTGTATGTAGTTAGGCTCTGCACCCCTTTTGTATGTAGTTAGGATCTGCACCCCTTTTGTATGTAGTTAGGCTCTACACCCCTTTTGTATGTAGTTAGGCTCTGCACCCCTTTTGTATGTAGTTAGGCTCTGCACCCCTTTTGTATGTAGTTAGGATCTGCACCCCTTTTGTATGTAGTTAGGATCTGCACCCCTTTTGTATGTAGTTAGGATCTGCACCCCTTTTGTATGTAGTTAGGATCTGCACCCCTTTTGTATGTAGTTAGGATCTGCACCCCTTTTGTATGTAGTTAGGATCTGCACCCCTTTTGTATGTAGTTAGGATCTGCACCCCTTTTGTATGTAGTTAGGATCTGCACCCCTTTTGTATGTAGTTAGGATCTGCACCCCTTTTGTATGTAGTTAGGATCTGCACCCCTTTTGTATGTAGTTAGGCTCTACACCCCTTTTGTATGTAGTTAGGATCTGCACCCCTTTTGTATGTAGTTAGGATCTACACCCCTTTTGTATGTAGTTAGGCTCTACACCCCTTTTGTATGTAGTTAGGCTCTACACCCCTTTTGTATGTAGTTAGGCTCTACACCCCTTTTGTATGTAGTTAGGATCTACACCCCTTTTGTATGTAGTTAGGATCTGCACCCCTTTTGTATGTAGTTAGGATCTACACCCCTTTTGTATGTAGTTAGGCTCTACACCCCTTTTGTATGTAGTTAGGATCTGCACCCCTTTTGTATGTAGTTAGGATCTACACCCCTTTTGTATGTAGTTAGGCTCTACACCCCTTTTGTATGTAGTTAGGCTCTACACCCCTTTTGTATGTAGTTAGGCTCTACACCCCTTTTGTATGTAGTTAGGCTCTACACCCCTTTTGTATGTAGTTAGGCTCTACACCCCTTTTGTATGTAGTTAGGCTCTACACCCCTTTTGTATGTAGTTAGGCTCTACACCCCTTTTGTATGTAGTTAGGCTCTACACCCCTTTTGTATGTAGTTAGGCTCTACACCCCTTTTGTATGTAGTTAGGCTCTACACCCCTTTTGTATGTAGTTAGGCTCTACACCCCTTTTGTATGTAGTTAGGCTCTACACCCCTTTTGTATGTAGTTAGGCTCTACACCCCTTTTGTATGTAGTTAGGCTCTACACCCCTTTTGTATGTAGTTAGGCTCTACACCCCTTTTGTATGTAGTTAGGCTCTACACCCCTTTTGTATGTAGTTAGGATCTGCACCCCTTTTGTATGTAGTTAGGCTCTACACCCCTTTTGTATGTAGTTAGGATCTGCACCCCTTTTGTATGTAGTTAGGCTCTACACCCCTTTTGTATGTAGTTAGGATCTGCACCCCTTTTGTATGTAGTTAGGATCTGCACCCCTTTTGTATGTAGTTAGGATCTGCACCCCTTGTAAAGCAGATTCATGTGCTTCATTTTAAGAAGTGTTTTGTCCACTTTAGTTGTGATACAAACCTCCTCAAAACATGAGGCGTGCGACTATGATTCAAAAAAACAATCACAAAAAGGGCATTGTATCTTTCCTTTTACGTTGGGCATCACAAGTGATAATAATATATCATTCACAATTTAATCATCGAATCACATCAAATGTTATTGGACATACACATGGTTAGCAGATGTTAATGCGAGAGAAATGCTTGTGCTTCTAGTTCCAACAGTGCAGTAATATCAAACAAGTAACCTAACAATTCCCCAACAACTACCTAATACACACACATCTAAAGGGGTGAATGAGGATATGTACATATAAGTATATGGATGAGAGATGACTGATGTAAGATGCAATAGATGGTATAAAATACCATAGATAGATATGTTTTGTGTAATGTAAGAGTTGTAAACATAAGTGAAGTGGCAATTATTTGAAGTGACTATTGATCCATTTATTAAAGTGGCCAGTGATTGGGTCTTAGTGTAGGCAGCAGCCTCTCTGAGTTAGTGATTGCTGTTTAGAAGTCTCATGGCCTTGAGATGTTTTTCAGTCTCTCTGTCCCTGCTTTGATGCACCTGTACTGACCTCGCCTTCTGGATGGTAGCGGGGTGAACAGGCAGTGGCTCGGGTGGTTGTTGTCCTTGATGATCTTTTTGGCCTTCCTGTGACATCGGGTGCTGTAGGTGCCATGGAGGGCAGGTAGTTTGCATTTTGCAGAACACACTACCCTCTGGAGAGCCTTGCGGTTAAGGGTGGTGCAGTTGCCGTACCAAGCGGTGATGCTCTCGATTGTGCATCTGTAAAAGTTTGTCAGGGTTTTGGGTGACAAGCCACATTTCTTCATCCTCCTGAGGTTGAAGAGGCCATGTTGCCCTCAGAGTTACATCAGCAACACTGACAACGGAGGGCCCTCCGTGCGAGTTGGTAGGGGGGAAGGGGTGGTTTAGGATACTTCGTCGTTGTCCCTTCCCCGCCTCTCTCTCTCTCTCCCCCCCTCTCTGTCTCTCTCTCTCATGCTGTTAATGTCACCAGTGGCAGTGACTGTGCTGACAGCTGTTTGCCATCTCAGTGCACCTCAGGACTTGACACTCAATATTATTGTCTGTCCTTCACACTCTGCTCTGCAGGTCCCTCTCATTCCTCCTGCCTACTCTCTCTCTCTCTCTCTCTCTCTCTCTCTCTCTCTCTCTCTCTCTCTCCCAGACCGAGGGTGATTGACCATCATCTTGAACTTCTTCCATTTTCTAATAATTGCGCCAACAGTTGTTGCCTTCTCACCAAGATGCTTGCCTATTGTCCTGTATACCATGCAGGTCTACAATTGTATCCCTGATGTCCTTACACAGCTCTCTGGTCTTGGCCGTTGTGGTGAGGTTGGAGTCTGTTTGATTGAGTGTGTGGACAGGTGTCTTTTATACAGGTAACGAGTTCAAACAGGTGCAGTTAATACAAGTAATGAGTGGAGAACAGGAGGGCTTCTTAAAGAAAAACTAACAGGTCTGTGAGAGCCGGAATTCTTACTGGTTGGTTGGTGATCAAATACTTATGTCATGCAATAAAATGCTAATGAATTACTTAAAAATCATACGATGTGATTTTCTGGATTTTTGTTTTAGATTCCGTCTCCCACAGTTGAAGTGTACCTATGATAAAAAAATTACAGACCTCTACATGCTTTGTAATTAGGAAAACCTGCAAAATCGGCAGTGTATCAAATACTTGTTCTCCCCACTGTATGTATATATATGTATATATATAGCCATTTTTAGGCAATACTTTATTTTTATTTTAAAACCATTTAGCTGTATGTATGGATGTATGGATAGATGTATGGATGGATGGATGGATGGATGGATGGATGGATGGATGGATGGATGGATGGATGGATGGATGGATGGATGGATGGATGGATGGATGGATGGATGGATGGATGGATGGATGGATGGATGGATGGATGGATGGATGGATGTATGGATGTATGTATGTATGTATGTATGTATGTATGTATGTATGTATGTATGTATGTATGTATGTATGTATGTATGTATGTATGTATGTATGTATGTATGTATGTATGTATGTATGTATGTATGTATGTATGTATGTATGTATGTATGTATGTATGTATGTATGTATGTATGTATGTATGTATGTATGTATGTATGTATGTATGTATGTATGTATGTATGTATGTATGTATGTATGTATGTATGTATGTATGTATGTATGTATGTATGTATGTATGTATGTATGTATGTATGTATGTATGTATGTATGTATGTATGTATGTATGTATGTATGTATGTATGTATGTATGTATGTATGTATGTATGTATGTATGTATGTATGTATGTATGTATGTATGTATGTATGTATGTATGTATGTATGTATGTATGTATGTATGTATGTATGTATGTATGTATGTATGTATGTATGTATGTATGTATGTATGTATGTATGTATGTATGTATGTATGTATGTATGTATGTATGTATGTATGTATGTATGTATGTATGTATGTATGTATGTATGTATGTATGTATGTATGTATGTATGTATGTATGTATGTATGTATGTATGTATGTATGTATGTATGTATGGATGGATGGATGGATGGATGGATGGATGGATGGATGGATGGATGGATGGATGGATGGATGGATGGATGGATGGATGGATGGATGGATGGATGGATGGATGGATGGATGGATGGATGGATGGATGGATGGATGGATGGATGGATGGATGGATGGATGGATGGATGGATGGATGGATGGATGGATGGATGGATGGATGGATGGATGGATGGATGTATGTATGTATGTATGTATGTATGTATGTATGTATGTATGTATGTATGTATGTATGTATGTATGTATGTATGTATGTATGTATGTATGTATGTATGTATGTATGTATGTATGTATGTATGTATGTATGTATGTATGTATGTATGGATGGATGGATGGATGGATGGATGGATGGATGGATGGATGGATGGATGGATGGATGGATGGATGGATGGATGGATGGATGGATGGATGGATGGATGGATGGATATTTTTTTTATTTCACCTTTATTTAACCAGGTAGGCTAGTTGAGAACAAGTTTTCATTTACAATTGCGACCTGGCCAAGATAAAGCAAAGCAGTTCGACAGATACAACGACACAGAGTTACACATGGAGTAAAACAAACATACAGTCAATAATACAGTATAAAGAAGTCTATATACAATGTGAGCAAATGAGGTGAGAAGGGAGGTAAAGGCAAAAAATGCCATGGTGGCAAAGTAAATACAATATAGCAAGTAAAACACTGGAATGGTAGTTTTGCAATGGAAGAATGTGCAAAGTAGACATAAAAATAATGGGGTGCAAAGGAGCAAAATAAATAAATAAATGAAATACAGTAGGGAAAGAGGTAGTTGTTTGGGCTAAATTATAGGTGGGCTATGTACAGGTGCAGTAATCTGTAAGATGATCTGACAGCTGGTGCTTAAAGCTAGTGAGGGAGATAAGTGTTTCCAGTTTCAGAGATTTTTGCAGTTCGTTCCAGTCACTGGCAGCAGAGAACTGGAAGGAGAGGCGGCCAAAGAAAGAATTGGTTTTGGGGGTGACCAGAGAGATATACCTGCTGGAGCGTGTGCTACAGGTGGGAGATGCTATGGTGACCAGCGAGCTGAGATAAGGGGGGACTTTACCTAGCAGGGTCTTGTAGATGACCTGGAGCCAGTGGGTTTGGCGACGAGTATGAGACGAGGGCCATGTATGGATGGATGGATGGATGGATGGATGGATGGATGGATGGATATAGCCAGTTAGCTGTTCTACGAGGGGTCTGAGGCAGGAGGTATACCCAGTTAGCTGTTCTACGAGGGGTCTGAGGCAGTAGATAAACACCAGTTAGCTGTTCTACGAAGGGTCTGAGGCAGGAGGTATACCCAGTTAGCTGTTCTACGAGGGGTCTGAGGCAGGAGGTATACCCAGTTAGCTGTTCTACGAGGGGTCTGAGGCAGGAGGTATACCCAGTTAGCTGTTCTACGAGGGGTCTGAGGCAGTAGATAAACACCAGTTAGCTGTTCTACGAGGGGTCTGAGGCAGGAGGTATACCCAGTTAGCTGTTCTATGAGGGGTCTGAGGCAGTAGGTATACCCAGTTAGCTGTTCTACGAGGGGTCTGAGGCAGGAGGTATACCCAGTTAGCTGTTCTACGAGGGGTCTGAGGCAGGAGGTATACCCAGTTAGCTGTTCTACGAGGGGTCTGAGGCAGGAGGTATACCCAGTTAGCTGTTCTACGAGGGGTCTGAGGCAGGAGGTATACCCAGTTAGCTGTTCTACGAGGGGTCTGAGGCAGTAGGGATACTCTTGCTAGTTGTAAGTGCTACTTTAGTAAGGAAACAGCACTGAGATTTAACTATGCGCCTACGTAGGTATTAACGATGAACTTAGCTCTTATGATGCTTTTGGGAAAACGGGTGTGCTTTAACACATGTGATTCTACTATAATGAACTGAGCATCATCATCAACCTTGATTAGGTGTTACAGCTGCTGTGCGCATGTGTGAGTTTGTGTGCACGTTTGTGTGTGTCTGTGTATGCGTGTGCGTTGCCCATCTCATATCTAGGTGAACCTGTGAGGCTTGTGAGGCATTGATATGTAGTGACCTGTGTTCCCCACCCCCTGAGTGTCTGTCTTTTTCAGCCAATCTGTTAACCTGTTTTAGAGGAGCGCCAAATCCTGCCCCCTGAGGGTCTGTCTAGCTGTTTCCTGTGTTTTAGGGGAGCCAAATCCTGCCCCCTGAGGGTCTGTCTAGCTGTTTCCTGTGTTTTAGGGGAGCCAAATCCTGCCCCCTGAGGGTCTGTCTAGCTGTTTCCTGTGTTTTAGGGGAGCCAAATCCTGCCCTCTGAGGGTCTGTCTAGCTGTTTCCTGTGTTTTAGGGGAGCCGAATCCTGCCCCCTGAGGGTCTGTCTAGCTGTTTCCTGTGTTTTAGGGGAGCCAAATCCTGCCCCCTGAGGGTCTGTCTAGCTGTTTCCTGTGTTTTAGGGGAGCCAAATCCACTTGGCACTTAAATCTCGCTGGATTGATTCTTTTCATTTTTCTCCTGGGACACTTTTCATACTCTTACTTGTGTTCGTCGTTTTTTTAGAGTTTATGATGAGAAATGATCTGTCAAACGCACCCCCAGTAATGTCTGAAATGAGATCAATGGAATACGTTGTCTTTCCGTTGCATCGATATAGACGCTAAAGCTTCATCTAGGATTTAATGTATCGTCTCGACACCTCACAAGAAAGAGAAGAAAGAGAACTATTCGGATGGGTGGGAATTATTTTTGTGGAATTGACAAAAAAAGTTATTTAAATACGGTTTCAAAATTAGAAATGAGGAATATAGATTCCAAAAAATGAAGATGGATTATAGTGATCTAAACAATGTAGAGTATATATAGAGAGGTGTAATCTAGAAGCAACCTGTTAATTTATAATCTGAGTGTATCCGGCTATTGACACAGTAGTTGAATTACGCAACAGAACGTGACAACAGCAGTAATTCATTAGGCAGGTAGGGTAGACAGCAGGTGAGTACAGGTAGGGTAGACAGAGCAGGTGAGTACAGGTAGGGTAGACGGAGCAGGTGAGTACAGGTAAGGTAGACAGCAGGTGAGTACAGGTAGGGTAGACAGAGCAGGTGAGTACAGGTAGGGTAGACAGAGCAGGTGAGTACAGGTAGGGTAGACAGCAGGTGAGTACAGGTAGGGTACACAGAGCAGGTGAGTACAGGTAGGGTAGACAGAGCAGGTGAGTACAGGTAGGGTAGACAGAGCAGGTGAGTGCAGGTAGGGTAGACAGAGCAGGTGAGTACAGGTAGGGTAGACAGAGCAGGTGAGTGCAGGTAGGGTAGACAGCAGGTGAGTACAGGTAGGGTACACAGAGCAGGTGAGTACAGGTAGGGTAGACAGAGCAGGTGAGTGCAGGTAGGGTAGACAGAGCAGGTGAGTACAGGTAGGGTAGACAGAGCAGGTGAGTGCAGGTAGGGTAGACAGAGCAGGTGAGTACAGGTAGGGTAGACAGAGCAGGTGAGTGCAGGTAGGGTAGACAGCAGGTGAGTACAGGTAGGGTACACAGAGCAGGTGAGTACAGGTAGGGTAGACAGAGCAGGTGAGTGCAGGTAGGGTAGACAGAGCAGGTGAGTACAGGTAGGGTACACAGAGCAGGTGAGTGCAGGTAGGGTAGACAGAGCAGGTGAGTACAGGTAGGGTAGACAGAGCAGGTGAGTACAGGTAGGGTAGACAGAGCAGGTGAGTGCAGGTAGGGTAGACAGAGCAGGTGAGTACAGGTAGGGTAGACAGAGCAGGTGAGTACAGGTAGGGTAGACAGAGCAGGTGAGTACAGGTAGGGTAGACAGAGCAGGTGAGTACAGGTAGGGTAGACAGAGCAGGTGAGTACAGGTAGGGTAGACAGAGCAGGTGAGTACAGGTAGGGTAGACAGAGCAGGTGAGTACAGGTAGGGTAGACAGAGCAGGTGAGTACAGGTAGGGTAGACAGAGCAGGTGAGTACAGGTAGGGTAGACAGAGCAGGTGAGTACAGGTAGGGTAGACAGAGCAGGTGAGTACAGGTAGGGTAGACAGAGCACGTGAGTACAGGTAGGGTAGACAGAGCAGGTGAGTACAGGTAGGGTAGATAGAGCACGTGAGTACAGGTAGGGTAGACGGAGCAGGTGAGTGCAGGTAGGGTAGATAGAGCACGTGAGTACAGGTAGGGTAGACAGAGCAGGTGAGTGCAGGTAGGGTACACAGAGCAGGTGAGTACAGGTAGGGTAGACAGAGCAGGTGAGTACAGGTAGGGTAGACGGAGCAGGTGAGTACAGGTAGGGTACACAGAGCAGGTGAGTACAGGTAGGGTAGACAGAGCAGGTGAGTGCAGGTAGGGTACACAGAGCAGGTGAGTGCAGGTAGGGTAGATAGAGCAGGTGAGTACAGGTAGGGTAGACGGAGCAGGTGAGTACAGGTAAGGTAGACGGAGCAGGTGAGTGCAGGTAGGGTAGATAGAGCAGGTGAGTACAGGTAGGGTTGACAGAGCAGGTGAGTGCAGGTAGGGTACACAGAGCAGGTGAGTGCAGGTAGGGTAGATAGAGCACGTGAGTACAGGTAGGGTAGACAGAGCAGGTGAGTGCAGGTAGGGTACACAGAGCAGGTGAGTACAGGTAGGGTAGACAGAGCAGGTGAGTGCAGGTAGGGTACACAGAGCAGATGAGTACAGGTAGGGTAGAACCCACCCCTTTATGTTTTGATATATGCAAATACACCCAGTATGTTTATGCAAATGAGACACATGTACTTTTCTTTATTGTTAACACAAAACATTTTAATAATAGCTGATACCATTAGAAAATGTACACTGTAAAAGTAGAAAGTCTCAAAACATCGTGATTGTGAAACATGAAAAGTAGTGCACCTAACCTACAAGCAGGTGTTTGAATGGACTATTAATACATAGAATGGAACACCCGAAGTGGTTCTTCAACCTGAATTTTGTTTTTGTTTTATTTCAGAAAGTGTTGTGAAAACACCTTTGGGGGGGGGGGTTTCACTGGGTATGTGTTTGCGGCCGCAGTATGGCTCAGTTGGTAGACCTCTCACATCGCTGGGTTGTGGGTTTCATTCCCAGGTCTTTGGCTTTAATAAAGGCATTGTAAGGTCAGTCTGACGTCCGTATTGGCCGTGATTCGGTCTCTGATACAGAAGTCAGGGCATTCATACAGTCTTGCGCAGTGCTATTGAACAGAGCTGTTGTGAAGGAAGTTGTCAAGGAAGTGAGTTTGTGTTTATACAGGACCTCCCGCCCCCACCTACCGTCAACCAATCATGTCAATGCAGAGCTATTTGGAGCAAAGATGAGATGAGAGGAGATGAAAGGCGAGGAGAGGAGAGGAGAGGAGATGAGATGAGAGGAGATGAGAGGAGGGGATGGGAGAGGGAGGAGGGAGAGGAGAGGAGGGGAGGAGGAGAGGAGAGGAGAGGAGAGGAGAGGAGGGAGGGGAGAGGAGAGGAGAGGAGAGGAGAGGAGAGGAGAGGAGAGGAGAGGAGAGGAGAGAGAGAGGAGGAGAGAGAGGAGGAGAGGAGAGGAGAGGAGAGGAGAGGAGAGGAGAGGAGAGGAGAGGAGTGTAGAGAGGAGAGGTGAGGGGAGCTTGTTTTCCATCCTGTGTCAGACAGGAGAGATTCCTGTTGGCCCTGGCAGTCAGAATGTAGGAGTCACCTATCGAAACAAGGTCACTGGATGTTTAACACCACTGTGTCTGTCTCATTACTCTTCATTCTGGTTGAGGTAACATTGTGTCTCTTTGGTGCCTTCCTTTCGCTCCCTTCATCCATACCCTCCCTCTCTCCTCTCTGGCATTTTGTATTCCCTTCCTCTCCTCTCCTAACCTCTTATCTTCATATCCTCCCTCTCTCCTCTTCTTCTTCTCCTCTAATCTCCTCTTTCTTCTCCTCCTCTCATTTCCTCTCCTCTCCTCTCCTCTCCTCCTCTTCTCTTCACTCCTCCTCTCCTCTCCTCTCCTCTCCTCTCCTCTCCTCTCCTCTCCTCTCCTCTCCTCTCCTCTCCTCTCCTCTCCTCTCCTCTCCTCTCCTAACCTCTTATCTTCATATCCTCCCTCTCTCCTCTTCTTCTTCTCCTCTAATCTCCTCTTTCTTCTCCTCCTCTCCTCTCCTCTTCTCTCCTCCCCTCCCCTCTCTCCTCCCCTCTCCTCTCCACTCCACCTCCTCTCCTCTCCTCTCCACTCCACTCCACTCCACTCCACCTCCTCTCCTCTCCTCTCCTCTCCTCTTCCACTTGCTCTCCTCTCCACTTGCTCTCCACTTCCTCTCTATCCTTCTCTTCTCTCCACTTTCTCTCCACTTCCGCTCGTCTCTTTTCTTCTCTTTCTTCCCTTCTCTCTCCTCTCCTCTCTTCTCCTTTCCTCAATCTCCTCTCCCCTACACCTTCCTCTCCTCTCCTCTCCTCTCCTCTCCTCTCCTCTCCTCTCCTCTCCTCTCCTCTCCTCTCCTCTCCTCTCCTCTCCTCTCCTCTCCTCTCCTCTCCTCTCCTCTCCTCTCTAGCATATCCTGCCAGCAGGAGCCTAATTCACATTTACGGCGCTTTTCCACCAAATTATTATTAAAATTATTACTTATTTTGTGGTGTTCTCTACTATAAGGTGCTGCCCCAGTCCTCTCAGCCCTCCGCCAACCCAGCCCCCAAGCCCCTCCTCTGGCAGCCTGGATACAACCTCTCCCATGGGTCTGGGAGTACTGGCAGTGCCCCATAACAGCTGGCTCAGATCCTGCTAAAGATTTCTTAAGTGTACTTGTATTACAATAAATCCCCACCTAAGTACTGTGATATTAGTCAAAAGGCCAGTCTAAACTACTGACAATCTGTTGCTCTGGTTGCCAGAGTTGCTAAATCATATGAAGCAGTAACAGCAATAGAACTGGTGATGAAGAAGCTGATAGAGACGTATCCTAAATGGTACCATATTCACTCTATAGTCCCCTGTGGGCATTTGGGTAACTGTAGTGCCCTATAAAGGGAATAGAGTGCCATTGGGGACACACCCTTAAAAGGCCCTGGTGTTGGTCACTCTGAAGGGTTTACTGGTGTTGGTCACTCTGAAGGGTTTACTGGTGTTGGTCACTCTGAAGGGTTTACTGGTGTTGGTCACTCTGAAGGGTTTACTGGTGTTGGTCACTCTGAAGGGTTTACTGGTGTTGGTCACTCTGAAGGGTTTACTGGTCTTGGTCACTCTGAAGGGTTTACTGGTGTTGGTCACTCTGAAGGGTTTACTGTAGCTGGTGTTAGTCACTCTGAAGGGTTTACTGGTGTTGGTCACTCTGAAGGGTTTACTGGTGTTGGTCACTCTGAAGGGTTTACTGGTGTTGGTCACTCTGAATGGTTTACTGGTGTTGGTCACTCTGAAGGGTTTACTGTAGCTGGTGTTGGTCACTCTGAAGGGTTTACTGGTGTTGGTCACTCTGAAGGGTTTACTGGTGTTGGTCACTCTGAAGGGTTTACTGGTGTTGGTCACTCTGAAGGGTTTACTGGTCTTGGTCACTCTGAAGGGTTTACTGGTGTTGGTCACTCTGAAGGGTTTACTGTAGCTGGTGTTGGTCACTCTGAAGGGTTTACTGGTGTTGGTCACTCTGAAGGGTTTACTGGTCACTCTGAAGGGTTTACTGGTGTTGGTCACTCTGAAGGGTTTACTGTAGCTGGTGTTGGTCACTCTGAAGGGTTTACTGGTGTTGGTCACTCTGAAGGGTTTACTGGTGTTGGTCACTCTGAAGGGTTTACTGGTGTTGGTCACTCTGAAGGGTTTACTGTAGCTGGTGTTGGTCACTCTGAAGGGTTTACTGGTGTTGGTCACTCTGAAGGGTTTACTGGTGTTGGTCACTCTGAAGGGTTTACTGGTGTTGGTCACTCTGAAGGGTTTACTGTAGCTGGTGTTGGTCACTCTGAATGGTTTACTGGTGTTGGTCACTCTGAAGGGTTTACTGTAGCTGGTGTTGGTCACTCTGAAGGGTTTACTGGTGTTGGTCACTCTGAAGGGTTTACTGGTGTTGGTCACTCTGAAGGGTTTACTGGTGTTGGTCACTCTGAAGGGTTTACTGGTGTTGGTCACTCTGAAGGGTTTACTGGTGTTGGTCACTCTGAAGGGTTTACTGGTGTTGGTCACTCTGAGGGGTTTACTGGTGTTGGTCACTCTGAGGGGTTTACTGGTGTTGGTCACTCTGAGGGGTTTACTGGTGTTGGTCACTCTGAAGGGTTTACTGGTGTTGGTCACTCTGAGGGGTTTACTGGTGTTGGTCACTCTGAAGGGTTTACTGGTGTTGGTCACTCTGAGGGGTTTACTGGTGTTGGTCACTCTGAAGGGTTTACTGGTGTTGGTCACTCTGAAGGGTTTACTGGTGTTGGTCACTCTGAGGGGTTTACTGGGGTTGGTCACTCTGAGGGGTTTACTGGTCTTGGTCACTCTGAAGGGTTTACTGGTGTTGGTCACTCTGAAGGGTTTACTGTAGCTGGTGTTGGTCACTCTGAAGGGTTTACTGGTGTTGGTCACTCTGAAGGGTTTACTGTAGCTGGTGTTGGTCACTCTGAAGGGTTTACTGTAGCTGGTGTTGGTCACTCTGAAGGGTTTACTGTAGCTGATGTTGGTCACTCTGAAGGGTTTACTGTAGCTGGTGTTGGTCACTCTGAATGGTTTACTGTAGCTGGTGTTGGTCACTCTGAAGGGTTTACTGTAGCTGGTGTTGGTCACTCTGATGGGTTTACTGTAGCTGGTGTTGGTCACTCTGAATGGTTTACTGTAGCTGGTGTTGGTCACTCTGAAGGGTTTACTGTAGCTGGTGTTGGTCACTCTGAAGGGTTTACTGTAGCTGGTGTTGGTCACTCTGAAGGGTTTACTGGTGTTGGTCACTCTGAAGGGTTTACTGGTGTTGGTCACTCTGAAGGGTTTACTGTAGCTCTGCCTCTTCTTAATGTGCTGAACAAGTGGTTCTCTCTCTGTCAGGACAACCAGAGCAGCTTGCAGTGTGATTCAACCAGGGTTTAGAGGTTCTCTCTCTGTCAGGACAACCTACAGCATGGAACAGCTTGCAGTGTGATTCAACCAGGGTTTAGAGGTTCTCTCTCTATCAGGACAACCTACAGCATGGAACAGCTTGCAGTGTGAGTCACCGAGGGCGTAATAGATTCATCTAAGATTCTATATTCATCAGATAGATTCCCATCACCCAGATATGTACAGTAAAGCTTGTCATTAAGAGCATGCTTAGCACACACGTGTGTGTGTGTGTGTGTGTGTGTGTGTGTGTGTGTGTGTGTGTGTGTGTGTGTGTGTGTGTGTGTGTGTGTGTGTGTGTGTGTGTGTGTGTGTGTGTGTGTGTGTGTGTGTGTGTGTGTGTGTGTGTGTGTGTGTGTGTGTGTGGTAGCAGAGAGTCCAGGTGTGGCTTGACTCGGGGGTTGGAGTCTTTTACTCAAGGGTGTGTGTGTGTACGGCTGTTCTAACATTCATGCTTGCGTGCATGTGCTCGTCCATGTGTGTGTGCGACCATGTGTGTGTGTGTGTGTGGTCTTGTGTCTATCACATTTACTGTTCTAGAGAATAAAGTGATGTTGTAGTATGATGTCCTCTCTAATCCCTCTATATATTATAGTTGATGTCCTCTCTAATCCCTCTATATATTACAGTTGATGTCCTCTCTAATCCCTCTATATATTATAGTTGATGTCCTCCTCTCTAATCCCTCTATATATTATAGTTGATGTCCTCCTCTCTAATCCCTCTATATATTATAGTTGATGTCCTCCTCTCTAATCCCTCTATATATTATAGTTGATGTCCTCCTCTCTAATCCCTCTATATATTATATTTGATGTCCTCTCTAATCCCTCTATATATTATAGTTGATGTCCTCTCTAATCCCTCTATATATTATATTTGATGTCCTCTCTAATCCCTCTATATATTATAGTTGATGTCCTCTCTAATCCCTCTATATATTATATTTGATGTCCTCTCTAATCCCTCTATATATTACAGTTGATGTCCTCTCTAATCCCCCTATATATTATAGTTGATGTCCTCTCTAATCCCTCTATATATTATAGTTGATGTCCTCCTCTCTAATCCCTCTATATATTATAGTTGATGTCCTCTCTAATCCCTCTATATATTATAGTTGATGTCCTCTCTAATCCCTCTATATATTATAGTTGATGTCCTCCTCTCTAATCCCTCTATATATTATAGTTCATGTCCTCTCAAATCCCTCTATATATTACAGTTGATGTCCTCTCTAATCCCTCTATATATTATAGTTGATGTCCTCCTCTCTAATCCCTCTATATATTATAGTTGATGTCCTCTCTAATCCCTCTATATATTACAGTTGATGTCCTCTCTAATCCCTCTATATATTACAATCCCTCTAATCCCTCTATATTACAGTTGATGTCCTCCTAATCCCTCTAATCCCTCTATATATTACAGTTGATGTCTCTAATCCCTCTATATATTCTAATCCTCTATATATTACAGTTGATGTCCTCCTATTCTAATCCCTCTATATATTATATTGGATGTCCTCTCTAATCCCTCTATATATTATAGTTTATGTCCTCTCTAATCCCCCTATATATTATATTTGATGTCCTCTCTAATCCCTCTATATATTACAGTTGATGTCCTCTCTAATCCCTCTATATATTATAGTTGATGTCCTCTCTAATCCCTCTATATATTATAGTTGATGTCCTCTCTAATCCCTCTATATATTATAGTTGATGTCCTCCTCTCTAATCCCTCTATATATTACAGTTGATGTCCTCTCTAATCCCTCTATATATTATAGTTGATGTCCTCTCTAATCCCTCTATATATTATAGTTGATGTCCTCCTCTCTAATCCCTCTATATATTGCAGTTGATGTCCTCTCTAATCCCTCTATATATTATATTTGATGTCCTCTCTAATCCCTATATATATTATAGTTGATGTCCTCCTCTCTAATCCCTCTATATATTATAGTTGATGTCCTCTCTAATCCCTCTATATATTATATTTGATGTCCTCCTCCTCTAATCCCTCTATATATTATAGTTGATGTCCTCTCTAATCCTTCTATATATTATAGTTGATGTCCTCTCTAATCCCTCTACATATTATAGTTGATGTCCTCCTCTCTAATCCCTCTATATATTATAGTTGATGTCCTCCTCTCTAATCTCTCCAAACAATGCCTTATGTAAATTTTTCATCAAGTAATCTTAGGTATTTATACTAATTACTTCCTGCAGAATGATGTCTTTCAGTTTGGTGAACATCGGCAATAGTGTTCCACTTGGGATGCAGACAAACAATGACCACGCCACTTCCTTAGTGACCAGCGTTGACATGGAACTAAGCCCAACTCTTTTCTTGATTGGCCAGAGACAGCCAAAGCAGTACCTTGTCCCATAATCCCCTCCGATGATTTCACCACATCTAGCAGATGGAAATTATCGATCCGGTTCCCATAGCGTCGTCTAGCCAGTCGTCATGATCTCTCCCCCATCGTCACAGCGATCACACTTACATGATGACGGTTAACCAATTAGCAGGGCTCTCCATGACACGCAGAGACACTGATTCATTTTAATATACGACTCACCTGTGTGTCCGTGTGCGTGTGTGAGTGTATGTGCGCGTGTGCGTGTGTGTGTGACAGCAGGCACAGAATCAAATTCTTAAGGTCACCTTCAAGATGTTATTACTATTTCTCAATGTTTTCTAAGTGTATCAGAAGACAGGAGAGTCCCATAGACTCCTGCTGATTCACTTTACTTAGCATCAATGGTATGATAGAGAAATACCTATTCTCTCTCTATCTCTCTCTCCCTCTCTCTCTCTCTCTCTCTCTCTCTCTCTCTCTCTCTCTCTCTCTCTCTCGCTCCCTCTCTCTCTCTCTCTCTCTCTCCCGCTCTCTCTCTCTCTCCCTCTCTCTTCCTCTCTCTCGCTCCCTCTCCCTCTTTCTCTCTCTCTCTCTCCCTCTCTCTTCCTCTCCCTCCCTCTCCCTCTTTCTCTCTCTCTCTCCCTCTCTCTTCCTCTCCCTCCCTCTCCCTCTCCATATGTCACTTGCAGGAGGAGACATCAGTATTCATTGATGTCTGCTCCTGCCAGTGAGGGTATTTTCCAGAAGATCTTTCACAAGAAATAGAGAG